>NC_073694.1:29268005-29568005 GCF_029784165.1 Wyeomyia smithii | reverse complement strand
TATATCTTGCAATTGGAAACATGCTATTTGGTCTATATAAGAGCCTGTTTCAGCCGGAGCCGCTCATAATAGTTCTAGACAGCGACAACAGCAGTCGTCCTTCCTTAGCAGCAGCACTAGCCCTGTGGTTGGTCACCACGTCTCAGGAGCAGCGCGGTTTTTCTCAGCGTGTGTCGCCAGACAGCCATTATTTCCCCCGTGTTGGGGCAGCATGAAGATTGCCATCAGGAAATCCAATTTTGGAAATCAAAATGCCTTTTCCAAGGCAAACAAACAAGTCATTGAAAGTTAATAATTTCTGTCAACGCAAGCAAGCATTCTGTGTTGTATCCTAGCAATTTAAATCTGTCGCACCCGTCGTATTTACTGAATGCAAAATAGCTTCCACAGTGCATGTTGTCCGTGTATCTTAATTCCCCCAATGTTAGGGCAGCTCAAAAGTTGTAATCAGTAACCGATTTTGTACCGCAAAATGGTTTTTTCAAGGCAAATAAACAAATAATTGAAGGTTAATAATTTTCTGGCACCAACACAAGCAGACATTCTGTGCGGGAAGCAATCAAATTCTGTTATAGTTGTCTAATTTTTACTTTATTTGGTAAACCCCCCACTGTAGGGGCAGCGCAAAGGCTGCGATCAGCATAACCGACATTGAATAATAAACTGCCCTGTTAGAACGCATTCACAAAAGCAGTTAGTTCGACTATGCAGAGCTGATATGAAGTCGATTCAATCAATCAGCATAAACAGAATTTCGTCGTCTCCCAGCTGCCAAGTTGCAACATGATGCAACACGCAACAGCGAGCAAACGAAATCGCTTGATGTTACAAACCGCAATAAGATACGGGTTAAAACCGTTGCGTGTCTGAGAGCACCATCGGTGTTTATTCGCTGGATACAAAAATCAAATGCGAATTGTGGAATAATTTGTCTGAAGAACATTAGGGAAAGGAACAACTGAACTGATAGGGCGTGGCCTATTTCGTAGTACCCTTCGGCTATAAAAGAGTGTTTCTGGGGAAACTAGCTACATTCATTAGTCGGAAGGTGAGCTGGATGGACCGTCCACAACGTTGACAGCAGCAGCAGCAGATATCAGCACTCAGCGGTAACAGAATGTATCAGCGGGTTGCGCCTGTGGCTGCCTCCAAATTAAACAAATCACTTGCCCTGTGGTTGGTCACCACGTCTCGGGCCTCTGCCTGAGAACGAACGCCAACGCGAGCGATCGGGCGAGATTTTTTCCGTACATCAGCCGGCACTTCCTCTAATGGAAAAGTTGGATCATTTTGTTCAAAAGAATATTACTGTCGGTAATATTACAGAGCTGCGATTGCATTATATCCGATATGGAATTGAACGATTGTTCTTTTGAGGACAAATAAAACACTTAATTTGAAGAGTTAATAGTTTTGGGTACCAGTAGCAGTATGGTAACAGCCTCAGCGGTAGGTGCAGCCGGTACTTCCATGAGGCGGATGTTATAAGGAAGTAAATGGAAGCGGCATGGCGAAACAGTTCGGGTGTGCTTGGACGCGCGTCATTTTTCGTTGTTGATATTATTTCCCACGTGAAACGAAGCGCTTTCGTACGATAGCGGCGATAATAGCGGTAGATGCATTTGCCAACACTTACTCCAGTAAAGCCGTGTCTAATTTTCAATGTGAAAACATCTTTCTACTGTGTTGGCCGTGCACATCAGGCCTCTGCCAGGTTAAACGCGAAAAGCGGCGTGAACCGTTTCGCCCGGCCGTAGGTTAATGTGCGGCCGTAAGTAGAGCTGTGTAAAAGTATTCTACTTTAACCTCGCGGTCGTGGCTTTGCACACAACCCTCCTGTGATTTTTCCATACAAAAGTATCAATTTTAATTTTTTCCAGAAAATATGATAACAATTAAGTCGATTGCCGATGATAACCAACCAAGTGACCAAAATCAGTATGGGACAGTTATGCGGGTACCGGCAGAATAGTACAAAACCACATTTAAATTATGTGGAGACCACATAAATCATTCAAAGCAGGTATAGTTTTAAATAGCCTTTGAATTTCTTTTCTTTCCATAACTTTTGAGCCACATATCAAATTGTTATGAAGTTTGTGATTTGTAAGTTTGAGAGATGATTCGTTCGTATGACACTAGTTATGTTCAAATAAGTCATGTTATTTTTGAGATAATAGACTTTCGTTGTTTCATTAACAATTTAATACATAACGGTTGCTTAAGTTCGATTATAATCAAATGAAATGGGAACGTATAGGGCAGCCAAACTTTGAAACCACGTGTTCAATTATAATTCATCAGTTAACCCTTAACTAGCCCGCTCATCTGATAATAATATTGATCAAATCGGTTGTGTAGTTTCTGAGATAATGAAGTTTCGTGATTTTCAGACGAAGTTACAGTCCGATTACAGCTAAATTCAATAGGGTGTTACAAGGCAGCTAGATTTATTAGTTGATACTAATTTTGTGGAAATCGGGTCAGCTATCTCTGAGAAAAGTGAGTGAGAATAAAAATCTGCACATACACACACACATACACACACACACACACATACAGAAAATGAGCAGCTCTCGCTGAAACCATTCCACTGGTGACATGAGGTCTTTAAAAACGATATTTCTGTGCTTAAATGATTGAAAATAGTGAAAAAATGAGAAAACCACTTTGGTTAGTTCAGATTGATGGACCTCTCGGCCACAAATCGGTTAAACGGCTTTTACAAAAATTGATTTTTGAGCCATTCTTGATCATTTTATTGATTTATTTCTCTCGAATTTGTCATTTAACTTCCTGCAACCAACACATCGTTTTAAAGAGGAATGATAGAGCTTTTATTTGAAATAGAAAAAAATTGGCCGCCATCTTGGATCTCGCCGCCATCTTTGATTTCATCAGAAAAACGTGTTTTTGAGCAAGTTCGCAACCACCGATTTTAAAATTGACATCACCATTGGAAAGCTGAGAAAAATTCTTTAAGATACATTCAAAACATTAGGTGAGCATTGAGTTTACCTTGTCATTCTGGTCACTTTTCAAAATCGAATTTCAAACAGTTCAACGCATGACGCGCGGCCAATATCAAATTAATGCAATATGCCGAGCCTGTGGTGTGCGTATTATGTGGACAGTCAGTATTCCCAGTTCACAGGTAGTAAGTTTGACCACGTACCGTAATTTTTGAATAGCCTTTAATCAATTGGCTGAATTTCGTTAAGTAGCAAACGTACCCTTTTCGTCGGTAAGAATTAGCTAGGGATCAGAAAAGTGAGCTTGGTATACCATACCTAAGTTTGTTGATAGTAGTTTAATGCATGAAAACAATAGTATATAACAGTAGCAAAAACAACAACTAACATTAATTTGTTCAATTACTAAACACGCGAAAACTGTCCTCCGTACAGGCAATCAAACTTTGATCTAGCAAAAAATCGTAGAGAAGCTTGATCGAAAATTACGTTACACTCAAGGAGGAGCGAGGGAGCGAAGAAATAAACAATGTGAATGCAGTGAAAAGGGGTCAAAGATACGATTTTATGCTTTACGTAATATGTGTACAGACCCAAAGTCACACAGGCATTGGGCCATCCACTTTCCACGTGGACAACTTTGGGGAGAGGGGGTCTGTGTGATGTCCACGGTCCATACAAAATTTTGAGAATTTTTATGAGCAGTTGTTGGGGAGGGGAAGGGGAGGGGGAAACAAAATCCTTAAAAATCTGTCCACGTGGAATATGGAGGGCCCCTAATATAAACTACACACAGACACACATCACAGGCTCGGCATATTGCGTTAATTTGATATTGGCCGCGCGTCATGCGGTGAACTGTTTGAAGCTCGATTTTGAAAAGTGACCAGAATGACAAGGTAAACTCAATGCTCACCTAATGTTTTGAATGTATCTTAAAGAATTTTTCTCAGCTTTCCAATGGTGATGTCAATTTTAAAATCGGTGGTTGCGAACTTGCTCAAAAACACGTTTTTCTGATGAAATCAAAGATGGCGGCGAGATCTAAAATGGCGGCCCATTTCTACTTCAAATGCAAGCTCTATCATGTGTTGGTTGCAGGGGGTTCAATGACAAATTCAAGAGAAATAAATCAATAAAAAGATCAAGAATTGCTCAAAAATCCATTTTTGTAAAAACCTTCTAAACTATTTGTGCCCGAGGGGTACATCAATATAAACTAACCAAAGAGGTTTTCTCATTTTTTCACTACTTTCAATAATTTAGACACAAAAGTATCCTTTTTTTAAGGAACTCATGTCACCAGTGGGATGGTTTCAGCGAGAATTGCTCGTATTGTATAAATCTAACTTAAATTCAAACAACTTGAGAATGGAAGCATTTACGAAGGTAATTATCATAATCTGTTCGATTTAAAATCATTCATGTTAATTTAATAAATTGTTTGGAATTATTAAAATAAAAATATTTTGAAAATGTTTTTAATTATTTTTAATTTACCCTTCCACGAAAATTTATTTTCCATTTCTTCATTCTAGACTTTTCATCAAAAGTTTCATTATAACAATAATCTACATAAAAAAAATCAACTCCTTTAGTTTATAAGCGTGCGATATTGTTGTTGTTATGAGGAGGGAGTTGGTTGAGCTTGCGTTATTGATTACATTTAGGGGATGTGGTACTTAAAACCGTTACGTAACTAATTCAAAATTTCAAAATTGGTTTTATTTTCAAAATGAAAAAAATTATGGAGGTCACAGTTTGTTATGTGTTTCATGTTAGCTAACAATTTCGGAGAAAGAATTGAACGTTATTTATTGTTAGTTGGAGAGCAAGAAAGTTTTTTTGTGATACCTAATTTGTGTACCACGACTTTTCTACAATGTGGGTTGATAAACAGGGTTTAAGATTTGGACTTTGGAGTTTATGAATTAAAAGTAACGGTTAAAGATTGGAAGGTCGAATAAAAGGCTGAGGATTCGAAATTTGTGACGATAAAAAATCTCAATTCCATAAAAATTTGGGCCTTAATATTAGAGATTTGTGGTTCAAGACTGAGATTTTATGAATTTATGGATGCAAAAATGGAGATCTAAGATGTATGATTCAGGATTGACGACTTAGGATTTTAATGGCAAACACAAGATTTTTGATTTAAAAATTTGGGATTTCGGATTCAGGATTTGATATCTAAAATATCAGCCCTAGTATAGGTTCAGATTTACGATTTACAGGATTTCAGGATTTACGATTCAAGAATAGTACTTAGGACTCAGGATGTTAGATTTGGGATTGGAACTTAGGATGAAGGATTCAGGAGGTTCCAATATTCGTGTGAAAACAAATGAATAAATAATACGTGCGAACGGAATGATTGCTCAGGCTCAAACTTTTGACTGGAGGATTAGAGTTGATGGATAAGAATTCAAGATTCAGGATTCCGTATTCGAAGCTCGAGGCTTATGATTTAGAATTTAGGTGTCAGGATTAAAGATTTGGGATTGAAGACTTGATATTTAGAGGATTTAAAATTGAACACCTGAAATATATGAATGTGGCTTTTTTAGGATTCAGGATTGAATATGGTTTAAGATTTGGAGTTAAATTTCAATTTAAGATTGTTTAGTTTTAGTAAATAAAATTTGAGATGTAGGATTCAAGATTTAGGATTGGGAGTTAAAATGTAGGATTTAAAATAGGGGACCTTTGATTATGGATTCAGCAGTTGTGGTTCAGGATTTTACATAAAGGAATAGGACTTAGAATTAAATAACAACGATTTTGGATTTGAATTTCAAGATTTAGGAGAATCAATGATTAATAAAAAGTTTATTAAATTTTCACAAATGGAAAATCCAACTGAAGATGTTAATTTTTGCATTCGAGAATTATGACTTTGCATTACCCACCGTGTTTCGCCTTCGGAAGCCATATATCGCATTCAAAATGCACGAGTTTCCATTTTCTGTTTTAAAACTTCGATGGAATAAAATCTTGTTCGGAAGATTTTGGGTTTTTATGGATATCAAATTTGCACCTTTTTGTTTGGGATTTTGGAATCAGAATAAAGGTCGGACTCGATTATCCGGGATTCGATTATCCGGAACTTAAGACTCGATTATCCGAAATAATATTTTTTTGGTGTTCGTTTGTAATTTTTATTCCGGAATTTTACCTTAATCATCCCTTCTGGCATCTTTGTTACTATTTATGTCACTTCCGGCATGTTTGGGACATGTTCGAATTAAGTGAAAATAATCAATGTCCAATTTATTTTTGAAGTAGAATACTTCTCTCAGAAAGTTGGGCTACATAGGGATGTAAAATGAAAATCTAAAACCGAAAAAAGTGAAAAATATGTCCAATTGCAAATGCTAATAAATCGGTTAGTTTCCGATGGATTTCCTTCGTTCTTTCAGCAATAGATTGGAAAATCTTCCAAGATTCTTCCCAAATGCAGATAATTGTAATTTTAGTTTTTCAAACTATTGTACAAGTGAAAATAGTCAAGCCTTGTCAAAACGAAAACTTCGACCTCTGATTGGTCGTTATATGATTGCTTCCCAAGCACGGCCGACAGAATCATAGACCTTGCCATTTGAAATGTGCTAGTTGGCCTATATAAAAGCCTGTTTCACCCGAAGCCGCTCATTATAATTCTAGACTGCGACAACAGCAGTCCTCCCTTAGCAGTAGCAGTGCAGTGCAGTGGATACAGCAGCAGTAGCAGTGCAACGGATATAGGCCACAGCTGTGTTATGGCAACGGATTGCTGAGCGCGTCTCAGCATCGATAGCAGGGCCAGGTGATGCAGGACAGCGGATACCAATGGCAACGGAAGCGTCCACTACTGTGGCAACGGGGATAGCGCAGCGGTTGACGTTGGTCTCAGCATCAATATAAGCAGGGCCAGCTGATGCAGTGTGGCATTTTAGTGAAATGCTGTCTCTGAGCGATTGCAGGCACACCAGCAAATGCATCCAAAAAAAGAACATTCTGAAAAGCTTTTGAGTGATTATCTTCCCTCAAGGAATACTTTATTCGCACTGCCAGTATATAGCGTAGCAGTTGCAGCAGGTATCAGCATCGATAGCAGCTGATGCAGTGAGGCATTTTAGTGAAATGCAGTCTCGGTGCGATAGCGGGCACTAGTAATACATTCAATGAAAAGTTGCCTCATTTTGACAACACATGAGCCGTCTAGTTTTGAGTGTTAAATCAGCTTTTCACGTTTATTTTATCACAAGAAAAACTTTATTCGCACTGTCAGTGATAACGCCAAGATGTGATCGGCATCTTATCAAACATTGAATTAAACAACAAATTGTCCTTTTCAGGATGAAATAAAAACCTAATTGAAGAGTTAATATTTTCTCTTAAATCAATTTACACTTTCAAGAAATTTGAAACAGGTATATATATATATATTTGACTTCATCTCCGTGTCTCAGAACGTACTGAATTATCTTTCCCTTCAGTCAAGAGCACAACATCCGAAAAGCTTTCATTATCAGCATAAAAATCAATTTTTCGCATAATTAAAATTCAAAAATTATCAAGTCCAAATCATGACAAGCAACTATATTATTGAGAATGGTCAATCCTTGTTGAAGCGCGAAATTTGACTGATCTGATTAGTCGTTAATATGATTGCTTCCCAAGCACGGTCGACAAAATCATAGACCTTGGCATTTTAAATTTGCTATTTGTCTGTATAAGAGTAAGGATGGGAATTATCGACTGAAATGGCTATCGATAGGTTTTTCATCCTTATATAAGAGCCTGTTTCAGTCGAAGCCGCTCATCAGGGACGAATGACCGTTTGGGTTAAAGTCCCTTCAAAAGAAATCAACAGCAACGAAGCCGCTCATAATAGTTCTAGACAGCGACAACAGCATTCTTTCCTTAGCAGCAGCAGTAGCAGTGCAGTGGATACCAGGCGGATAGCAGCCACAGCTGTGGCATAGCAATGGATAGTGCACTAGTTGCAGCTAATCTTAGCATCGATAGCAGCTGGGCCAGTTGATGCAGGGACAGCGGATACCAATACCAGCGTGTAACGGCCAAAACATTGGCATGGCTACGAATAGCGTAGCAGTTGCAGCGGGTTTAGCATCGATAGCAGCTGATGCAGTGAAGCACTTTAGTGGAATGCAGTCTCTGTGCGATAGCGGGCACTAGTAAATGCATTCAATAAAAGTTGACTCATTTTGACAACACATGAGCCGTCTAGTTTTGAGTTTTAAATCAGCCTTTCACTGTTTATTTTATCACAAGGAATACTTTAATCGCACTGTCAGTGATAACGCCAAGATGTGATCGGTATCTTATCCGATATTGAATTGAACAACAAATTAAAAAATGACTGACACGCAAGCAGCCGGGTTTCTTACTTGTAAATGTATTCTACTTCATCCTTGCGGTCGTGGCTTTGCACACAACCCTCCTGTGATTTTTTTTGCTTCTCAAGATTTTATCCCTTTTCGCCTGAGTGAGACTATGGATATTGTATTTAATTTAAAATATGGATATTATATAAGATAGTAATTTTAATTATACAATCACTCGGGTCAAAACTTTAAATTTTCGGAAATCATATTTGTTGATTTTTTTCTATTAGAGCACAATTATCGATTTCACATATCTCGCCATTTATTGATATTGTTATATTATATTTATCCTTCTGTTTCTCAATTTTTGGAATTCTTTTGATTTATTCAATATTATTTTTGGGTTTTTCGTCAAATAGATTTTTTTGGTTTAATTTATGTTTTATTCAAACTTGTTTCGCTCACATTTTAGGGCTTTCTCATAATTCTGTTTTGAGAATATTTTTTCGGCTTTGAATATTCCCATAAATTTATTTTTTCCTTTTTTTATGTTGTCACGTTGCTTTTGCTACACTTTTTTGGATCGTTGTTATTTTGTACCCATCATTGAAACTGATGTAATTCTTGTTACTAAATTTTTTTATTTCTGTACCTTTATAAAATCCAACATCCCTGTTTGAGTTTACTATATTACCTTATTTTTGAAGCTTGTTTCCGTTTCAGTTTTTTTCCAGATTTCTTGTAGATATTTTAGGTTTATGGCTTTTGCATTGAAATTACATATAACGGTTGAGTTTAAAGAAAGGTTTTTAGATCTCGATGATGCAATTTGGGGTAGGATAAATAGATTCACTATATGAAATGAGAATTTATTATTCAAGGTTTAGCGTTAAGAATTTTGCATCAAGAAAAGAAAGTGAAAAATTTTTGGGTTAAGATGCAAAGTTTTACGTTTTTCAACATGATTTTAGAGATTTTGCATCTCGCATTTTCAATCAGAGATTTGGAATTTTATAAATAGAATATCAAATGATTGATTTATTGATTCAGAATCTTAAGGCCCAGTTACACACACGGCGTAAAGACACCTTCTCCCTACAAAATAGAAGTCGTGATGTTGATCACGCCTTCTATTTTGTATGGAGAAGGCGTTATTACGCCGTGTGTGTAACTGGGCCTTAAGGGTTTCGAACTCTTTCTTTATGATTTAATTTTTCTTTTTTTGAGATTATGCTAATGGAATTGTAAATGGATTGAGATTTTGGAATTAGAATTTTTAGACAAGGATTTTACCATTCGTACTTTGGATAACGGGTTGTAAGGTTCCGATTTTCGAATTTAAATCCACAGATATTGGATATCCGTTCTTAGATTCACTATTCTAGATTTTAGAGATGAGATTTTGGAGATACATTATTAGATATGGGATTATAAATTCGGATTGTGGATGTTTGGAATTTCGATTTCTATGATTCTCAATTATTAATTTTCAATTCAAGATTTTGGATTTACGATGCAATGTTTTCAGATTTAAAATAAAACTGCTACAAAGAAACAAAGTTAAATTTGCAATCAATTCATAAGAGGTAAGGTAGAAATGGTCTTGGTTAGTGTACAGAAAAGTCCATACACTAACCATCAACAGCCACCCTGCAAAGTGACACCACATTTCACGAGTCTATTGTCTCTTGACCAATCGTAAACTTTCGCAATTTGCGAGAGCTCTCGAAAGCCGCAGTCCGCGCGCGGGTGCTATTCTGACATTTTCATCAACCCATTTGAGCACCCAATAAAAGTTTTATTGACTTGTAAGGACACGAGAGTACTGTTTGGATCTCAATTAGTCAGGCGTTAAAAACAGTCATTCTGATAATATTAGACAGCCCGACAGGTTGTGATTTATACCCAACCACAATGTTGTCCTTCTCGAGGGCGGACAAGCGGCGACGGTTATAGATGAACAAAAAAAAAAGCGGCGACGGTCATTGGTCACAAACCGAGCGCAGCTCGGTTGAAATTGAAACTTAACGACCAAAGGGCCTAAATGGTTCTTTACATTGTTTTGACCTTTTCCAAGTACTCGGTGGCATATGTACCTCCAACTTGTTTGTTTCAGCGTAACAATAATCTGGATATTGAATCAAACGAGTTGAAGCATAAACAAACAATATCAAAGTGTAGATAATTTGAGTGTGGAAGGTCTCTAACAAACGGGTTAGGACAATTGTAACTTCAGCTTGCAACCCGTCTCCGCGAATAATTTCATACATTTAAGTGTTTAACCCAAAACCCCCGGCTGCCTATTAAAGACATAATTTACGTAACTCACTCAACCTCACCGCGGGGCTGTCCGGGTCTTAATGGACTGAACCTAATGTAACATTGAATTTGAACATGAGGAAAAAAACCTACTTAAGTAAAGTACATGCTTTTACAGGTCTTTTTTTTTGTTCGTTAAACTCATTCATTTCCAAACTAGTGAAACCGAGCTGTTACCGAAGTGGTCAGCTGTTCTGCAAGTGTGGGTCAGCTTCGGCTTATGTGTTACGTTTATACAATTCAGGTTGTTATGTCTAAAATAGAAACATACTATTTTTATTATGCTTCAATCAACTTGGTCGAAGAGAATTCTAGCGCTTCAATAAAAGTTGTTGATCTTGGCACTTTCCCGACGTTCGGTAGCAGTTAATAGCCCCAATCGACTGTCTGTCAGTAGCTGGTGCTGTCAGCTGGATTCAGGAAGGTGAGAACTATTAGCACCACAGCACCAGCTGCCGTTTCGCGTACTGTCCACTCGACCCCCCGCCCACGGTTAATGTGCGAGTCAAATGATTTTGCGGCTTACGGCCAGTTATTACTCAATCCGAAGGTCTGTTGGATTCTTTTCGGAGGTGATACATGTTACAGCTATTGGACAGCGGTCGGAAAAAATTGCTTGTTTGCGGTTTCCCGTACCGCAGCGCACACACAGAAAAAAATCTCTAGCTGAAAACAAATAAATATTACCTTGACTTTCACTTTTTTCTTCCTTTCCGTTTCGAACTGACACAAAACCGCTGACACTGAAGCCTTAGAAGGCAGTTTATGGCTAGTTAAGAGAAAAAAACCGCATCATTTATTAATCTTAGACGTAAGCTTTTTGGACATGGTTGATTGCTAGTGTAAAGTCGCATCACACGGATGCTTGCAGCCGTCACCACTGCTACCAGCCGAGGACGCACCGGAAGCGTCAGCCGAACCCTGCGAGGAACCACCGGACGAACCGAGCGAGGCATTCAACACCAGACTGGTCACTCCACCAACGATCGAAGCCACGATGTTGCCGATGAAACCAAACAGGTCGGATCCCTGGGGGAAAACGGGTCATGTTATGTGATTTAGGGCAAATTTCTTTCACACACTAACCTTGCAACTATCGCCACATCCTTCGGCATCAGCATCACCCTTCCGCTTAGCATCTTGCAAACCGCTGAAGAAATTTTTGATGAACAGCTCCGGTCTTAGTGGAAGATCCTCATCGTCCGGGTCCTGCGAATTACAACACCGACTAGAGTGCCCAAACATTACCCAGCCAATCACCCGCCGCCATTGTTTGCTAATCACTCATAACTGGATCTAATTTATGCCGCCCGCCAAGATGGAATCTCCCACACTGCTGGTCAGTAAGCATTTCGTGCATCAAACCTTACATAAATCTGCCCGACAGACCCAGCAGAAAAACAAACGTTTTATATTCGAGCTTGCCTGACTAAGGTGGTTCGCTGTTGCAGTGCAATTGCATTTGCCAATTCACCGAAGCGGAGAGAAACCACGCACCGATCTGCAAAAGCTCGTGCGCGTAGCAACGTGGCAGGTTTTTTTTTATGGGTATTGAATTTCACTACTGCCCTATTGCCTCAATCGAGCACACCGGGGCTGGTTTGCAGGTTGCTGACTGACTAACTGTGGTTCCACGGTTGACCCCAGGTTAGTTGGTAATTTAGCCAACTGACAAGTTAGATTTGAAAACAAAGGGATGCTGACAGTGATGCTGAGTTTAGAGACAAAACAATAACTTGCTTTCAACATTTGATCAAAAATTGTGTACACTTTAATTCGCAGTGCGCAGTCAATCAGGTTAATCTGATCTTTCGAGATCCAGTGGCTTTGATCGAAACAACTAACATTTACATCGAAAATAGACGCTTAATTTGAGCAAGCAAGCGATGTAGGCGATGGCCATGGTGGGTATTTGCAAATGTGCGAAACGGTTTGGCAATTGCTTGGGAAGTATGAACTTACCGAGCTCAAGGCGGCGATCACCGCACCAAGGAAATTGCCGAAAAATGCCCCATTGTTGTCCTGAAAGTGAAAGTTGAAGAGCAAGAAAAAATCACTGTGTTCACGCTGCTTCTAGTTGAGCTGTTTCTATTGTTCGACTACATTTTCAACTCGCAGAAGGAATGCTTACAGCGCCTCCGCCGGAGAGTCCTTCAACGGCAATACCTACGTAGCCTCCCAGTACCTTGCCGAAGTTTTCGTCGCCCTGTTGTAAAAATTAAGGAAATATTTTATAAATTGATGGAATCTTTTCTCATGACAAACACGAACCCCTAGTAGACCAGCAATCAATCCGGTTCCGGTTCCTAGTAGCCCTGGGACATCTAAACCGTCGGGCTGTTGGAAGAATTAGAAAATGCTAAAAATTTTGCTATAGGATTAAAATCTACCAAAAGCGAGTCTCACCCCAAATATGTTGGTGATGGCGGCCGACAGCGCTCCAACCAATGCTCCAACATCTGAACCTTCCTCTCCACCACTCAAGCTGGCAATCAGTCCCACCAAACCTCCGGGTGGGGCCTCGTCATCCGACTCGGACTCCGATTCATCGTCTTCCTTTCCCAAGGTGACCGTTATTTCATTCGTGTTTCCATTCTCTTTGCTACCTTTTGCGATGTCGCCGTCGTCATCCTGGCGCCGGCGGAATAGGGCATCGATGTGGTTCTGTGAATATGTATGCATTAAAATACACTTTGCCATATGCGTTGTATATAACTTTAAATACAAACAAAAAGTAGTCCGAACTATAATAACCTAAGGTGTCAAATGCTTTAAAAACATAATTTAATTTCAACCCTAATATTGCCAATAGTTACAGATGTTACTGAATGTTGGAATATTGAATAAGTGATTGATTTCAAAACGGAAATTTATATCCAGATTTCGAACCGGTTCTTTCCGCAGTCTGGTCTGAAAACTGGGAAAAGCATTCGAGACCTTCGATACATATATCCAGTTTATCAACATCTGAACGAACGTAAAACTGTCAGTAGCCCAGAAAAAGGTAGAATGAAATATAGTGAATAAGTGTATACAAAATATCCTAAGGAATTAGAAAAAAATTTCAACGGGACAAATTCGAACAAAATTTTGAAAGGACACAAAATTGAATGGAGGTATCGAAAATATTATAGAATTTCATTTTTATAGAAACTTGGGTGGAAGCGTCCTGTCAAATTTCAAAAACAGACCGTGTACATTTTGTTACTGACCCAAAATGCAATTTTTTCATTGACCTGTGCAAAATTTCAGTTCAATCGGACATGCTTTAGGGGTGCCTCAAAGCGCTCAAATCTACCAGGTGGGGGGGAGTTCATGTACCTTGGGAAAATCGAAAAAAACGTAATGCCCAAACACTGAAAATTACATAAAACGTCGATTCTACTACATTATATTTCTGTAAGGTGGTTCAAAAAAAATGTTCTGGCATTTAATAGAAAAAAGCAATCGAACTGAGAATTACTCATTTATTTTCTACTACTTGCTAACAAGTTTTGGTATAGTCTCTGTGAAATTGGTTGGTTCACAAAGGTAAATATTTTACGAGCTGAAAATCAAGTGAAATGTCTGCAAAGTTCTCAAAGAAGATTTTTATTGGAAACAATTTTATTGGAACCAAAGATGTAGAATATAGATATTGCCATCATATTGGTAGTCATAACACGAGTAACGGAGCGTTGAAGAGTTAAATTTCCTAGTTTGCTCTTTCTATTCAATAGCAATGAATTTCATTCTAATAGTTTTTGAACAACTCTAGTAAAACATAAATGCACCACCCTAATGAAAATCAAGTGCGGAATGCCTAATAAACATTACAATAATTCGTATGCGGTTTGGAGCGAGTTGTGAGTCATTTAAAAGTCAGGTTGTCCAAAAAACGGCGAAGTTCCAGAATTTTTTATCGAGATAACACCAGATCTCGACGTTTCATGCATTTTTTAATTCATTCGGCTTCGAAAAAAGTTTCGATTTTTTCAATTTAATGTATCCATAGAGGATTTTCGAGGGTCCAAAAATCACCACTTAGAGCGCTTTAAGGCACTCCTAGATAATGTCCGATTGAGCTGAAATTTTGCAATTTTGGGCCAATAAATAAACAGTACATGATTCGTTTTTGAAAATCGATAATGAACTTTTTTCCACACAGGCATCGTCACCCTAGTAGATAGCACAATAAACCACGTATATGGCTACTAGAGATTAGTTATCCATCCTCAATTTACAATCATTCAGTAGCTGCCTCATTGTGCGAATCGATTACGACGTCGGCTACGTCCTGAGGGTCGTTAGGGTAAAAAGCGATTGTAACGGTCGCTGTTGTTGGACCGAGTTCACCTCCGCATCTCCACGACTACGATGGAAAGGAAGGGTAGTGTCACCGTGGTAAGAGACGGAATCGAACAATGTTGTGCGCGAAGTTAACTCATTACGGAGACGAACGATGAGTATCTTTCTTTTCAAACACCGTGAATCTTTGAGAGAGGTGCTAGCGAAAACCATCTACCTCCCGAATTGTATAAGCACAGAGTGCACAGGTAGTGATACATGAAATTGTCGATACCGAATTTTTTTTTATGCCATATGTCTTAGAAATGGATGAAACGTCTAGAGTTGGTGTTAACTCGAAAATTTTTTTTTTGTAAAAATCAACTTTCTGGGTCTTAGAAAATTTGTGAGCTTTTTTTATACACAAACTTCGCAGCCGACTGTTTAGTGTACAGGACAATTGCGGGGCTAGTGCTACGATCCTACTGACATTAACAGTCTCTTCCTAGCCGAGACTCGAACCCACGACGACTGGCTTGTTAGGTCAGCACCGTACCTCGAGACCATCTGGGAGACATATATAAAAAAAATCAAATTTCGAATTTCGTTTAGCGGTAGGGCTCAAAACTTTCGCCTTGTCGACTAGAGTCCCCATGCCAAATTTCAACTCGATCGAACATCGGGAACACGTGGCTTAATGCGGTCAAAGTTTCAAGTCTCCCAGCTTAAAAATTTTCTAAGTCCCAGAAACTCGACTTTTTTGTAAAAATTTTTTTTCGAGTTAACACCAGATCTCGACGTTTCATGCATTTCTGAGACATTTGGCATAAAAAAAAATCGATAACGACAATTTCATTCAACCTGTGCATTATTTTCATCGGTCAAAAAGTTGAAACTTTGTCCGCTATGAGGCACGTGCTCCCGACGTCCGATCGAACTGAAATTTGGCATGGGGACTCTATTCGAGAAGACGAAACTTTTGAGCCCTACCGCTAAACGATATTCGAAGGTCGTTTTTTCATACATCTCATTGGCACTCTAGTATAAGTGTTTAAATATTAGTATATCACCAATCCCAAATACCCGCGAGTATACAAAGGAAAACGTCTTTCTTGGACAGGTAAACGTTGCCTACTCATTGAATTAAACGTAATATGCATTGATCGGACTAACCCTACTTTGAATTGCAACGGGCTTATCTAAAAGCAACGTGCGAGCAATTCCGGTTCAACGACAGGACCGAGACCGACATTATGTTTGCATTTCCGCAACTGCAACGGTGAGACGAATTGGAAGAATGCTATGATTAGTATCTTTTTTGTCAAACGCGATCCTAAGCGAAAGACGCGTACGCTATAACCATCCACGACTTGAAGCATCAAAGTATTCAAATATTTGTCAGTTACTAACAGGTGACAACTAGACAATTGGAATTTTTCGAGGCTCTCTCATTCCACAAAAATACACTCAGAGAGACATGAGAGTATGTATATGTAAGCTCTTTCTCTCCTCTTTATGTCAGTATTTTTTGTTTTGTTTATGTAAGCCTAGTTCTGTTCAAAATGGCGTCGTATTGTATAGCAGTTCGTAGCGCATTGTACAGTTTGCTATGAACTGCAGAAGAATTATGGCATAAAGTTCACGGTAAATCATTTTGCAAGCGAAAATCTCCTGGCTTCAACTGTGTATAATTTGCTGCAAACCTTAACAATAATCATCAATCCCTTTCTCACTTGTTCAATATTTCTCATACGTTCAAAATGAATGTTACTTCATAGGAATTAATCAGTTTTTCTTTATGTTCGGTTTCTGGTTAAACATTCACCGTGAGACATGAATGAATTTCTAGGTACACATCGCGAAGTCAGTTTGTTTTATTTGAACTAACCTTCAAAAAAAAGTATTGTCATCGTGTCTCCACTTGCCTTTTTACCCTATACTATCTCAAAGTTATTGAAAAAAGTTTTCGAGTTTTCGAGACAAAATTGTTAGAGTAGATCTTACACTTCAGGCTTTACCAAAAATCCTCTATGGGACGCAACTTGGGGACGTTGGGCGGGTCTGCCAACTTGGGTACCACATCGATGTTCAGCAGCTCCATCTCCTCTAACGATCGCTTCGAGTAGTGGGCCGACACCAGATGCGGCCAAAACACTGTGTCTTCGGCCTTATAAGATTATTCTTGATTGACGACGCAACTTCCGGCAGGCACTTCGTACTATAAATTTCCCTGTTCACGGCCAGTCCGGAGCGAAAGAAGAGCAACCTTGGCATCCCTTTCTCGCTGATTGTTAGCCACAGCAGCATCTTCTTAAGGAACTTGGTGTGTGAAATAAACTTCACCTCGGTGCTCACTTCCTCCATGGGGGAGGTAAAATACGAAGGGCCCTGCCAGTCGTTGCCATCCAGGGTGAGAAAGGTCTCGTCGTCCATCACCACCGCCACGTCATGATTTGCCGGGAAAATCGACTTGACCATCTTATTCAGGCGCTGCCGCTGACATGTATGTCCATGTTCGCCAGGTACTTTTTCACTGTTTGGCCGGTTGCACCGACCTTCTGGCCGAGCGCACGCTGCAATGTAGCCACTTCTCCCGCGGTCTTCCTCTACAGCATTCTTTGGAGCTTCTTGTGTTACTGTTTTCGCCGTCACCGTTAAAGTTCGACTGATAGAGCTGCCATTTTTTTTCTGCTGGCTCATGGCTTGATATGATTGATGCTGCATTCGTAGTTTCGTCCGTACGTATAAAGGTAAACACATGAAAAATCGTCAAATTTTGTCCATTTTTTTTAACGCAAACTTTAACAGCCCAGTATTTCTTGGTGGGCCTTAGTTCCTGTGCGTTTGAGGGACGGAGTGGGGTAAGAAGGTTACCTCGTTGGTTTTATACCACTTCAGGACATAACTTGTATAGTGCAACAATGATAAATCTGGCCAGAGATCTTCTGTAGGTCCATTGTGAAGCTTCAACAGAGGAAGCAGACGCTTCTGTAGACACTCCTTGAAGTAGGAGTGCAGGTAGTCACGAGCAGCGCACTTCTTTTGCCACATGACCAAACAAAATTTCTTGGCAAATTCTGAAAGTTGCTGTTTCCTTACTTCCTCCAGAACATCAAACTTGTGCTGGACAGTGAAGAGCCTTGGAAGCTGCCGGAAGTTCACCTTGATTTTAGTCTCATCATCTGGGTTACAGTTTCCGGACCCGTGACTTTCTCATCGTATTTTGCTGTTCGTCACGATGTGGAGCCTTCTGCACTTTGTACGTATGCAGTCCCTTGACTCTCTGAACGAAAGACTTAGACAGATTCAAATTTTTGGCCACATCTCTGACTTTCACTGCACACTTGTGATCTTTATCGCTAGTAAAGCATCCATTCTGATCGCATTTCTCCTCCTGTTCGATGCTCCGTTGACTGCACGATTCCGAAGTGTTTTTTATGTCCCGATGATGACGTAGACAGCGGTCGACGGTTAAGTTTACAAAAATCTTAGCATTTCGTATTGGTGGGTGTTACTAAGCGTTTGTGCTGAGACAAACAAAACTTTCTGGCTAGCCATTCGCTTCACGACCGTTGTACAGTTGAACAGAGACGACATCGGCTTGGAAACCCTGGAGAAGGGACGTTTAGACAAAGCAGGTTATTCTGGAGCTTATTACGGATCTCCCCTCACGATGACAACAAGGAGAAAAGACGTGTTTCTAACGCAACCTCTTCAGCTTTTTTCCCTTTTATTTTTTTATGTGGCAATATCCACAAAATTGGTTGGTTGGTAAAAGCCTGAACACGTGTCACTTGAGACCCTGTAGTGATCATTCACCTTTGTTCAGTAACTTCTATCCCAACCTCCACACTCAATAAACTCAACAAAAGAATTCTTTAAACATACGTCGGCCTTATAATGGGGTACTGCCCGAATAAATATCATTTAAAGAACATTGGCCGAGTTCAGGAAGATATCTGTCGCTTTTGTATCGTGGAAAGGAGACATCGGAACATCTGCTGTGCAGTTGTGGTGAATTATTTGAACGCAGATCAAGGTTTCTTGGTAGTGGCTATTAACAGCCGAAAGAGATTTGGTCTTTGAATCCTGGGAAGTTGATTGGCTTCATAAACTATATTTTACCTGACTGGGAGCGTGTCGATACAGGTACCTGATCACTCAACAGTAGTGATCATTTTTTTTGCAAGGGGACACGTATAGCAATTGACTGGGATATATTACAAAAGTTCACATCAATGGACAACGTAATTCTAATTCCCTAACAAATAAAACTCCATGGGGTGCCGACGGGTTTGGTTGGTAAACGACGTATCAGCAGTACACCCGTACTAGCTGGCATGAAATAGACCCCAGTACGCGCCGACAAACGATAAAACCAATGATGTAAAGGAGGAGTTCTATGAGCTCTTTGAGAAAACGAATGGAGAGTGCCCACAACATGATATGAAGATCGTCATCGGAGATACGAACACACAAATCGGACGAGAGGAGTTCTTTTCCCCCGTTATCGGTAGGGAACGCCTTCACTCTACCACCAACGACAACGGCTTGAGGTTTGTGAACTTCGCCGCGACCAGAGGAATGGCCATCTATATTACCCATTTGGCAAGTCTGAACATTCGGAAGCACCTGGAGACACCCCAATGGAGAGGTCTGCTCCCAGATAGACCACATGCTGATCGACGGCCGACACTTTCCAGAATCTCAGACGTCAGAGATGTGCGGTCCATTCGAGGGCCAATCATCGACTCGGACCAGGTAGGCAAGATTCGCGCCCGGTTGTCCAACGTATTTAAATCGAGATCGGCGAGGAAGATACGTTTGGACATCCAGAGGTTATCAGCGAAAGGAGTTGCTGCAGAGTATGCTCGGTTGATAGACGGATCGGTGAACCAGCTGGAGTGGACCTGAACGAGCAGTGGAAGTACATCCATGATGCGGTCAGTGAAACAGCGCGAGAAGTGATAGGCATGACAACGGGAACCACGAGTCTAGGTGTGACGGAAGAGAAGAACCAAGCCTACGCCAACATGTTAGTAGCAGCTAATCGTCTAACGCATCAGATGCGGGAGAAATACCGGCAGGCAAGAGCTGCCAAAAA
Organism: Wyeomyia smithii; assembly: GCF_029784165.1. Taxonomy (NCBI): domain Eukaryota; kingdom Metazoa; phylum Arthropoda; class Insecta; order Diptera; family Culicidae; genus Wyeomyia; species Wyeomyia smithii. Next base: position 29,548,014 of record NC_073694.1, on the reverse strand, counting down.
GAGGCTTCACCGCCGTAGGACTCACTTCACCAGGCACGATACGAGGAGCTTCTATAGAACGATCAACGGAATCAGGAACCGGACCGTGCCAGTACCTTGCATGTGTAATGACAGCGAGGGGAACCTGATTATCGATAAATCGCAGGTGGCAAGGCATAGGAAGCAACATTTTGAAGTGGTGTTGAATAAAGAGGAAGGTAGGAGAGTCGTCGAGGGAAACAGGATAGAAATTGGGGAGGACGGACAAGCTGTGGACCCATCAACATCGAACGAGGTTAAGAATACTTGCAAAGAGCTTAAGAACCACAAAGCCGCTGGAAAGGACGGCTTACCGGCCGAACTTCTGAAAGTCGGGAGCGAGCGGCTGTGTAGTGCAATTCACCAGATTATCCTTAGGGTATGGTCTTATATGCTCTGTCTACAAGAAGGGACATAGACTCGACTGTAGTAATTACCGAGGCATAACCCTCCCCAATTCCGCTTATAAAATTCATTCCCGTATCCTGTTTCAGCGACTAAGACCGTTGCAGGAAGCCTTTTTTGGAGAATACCAATGCGGTTTTCGAGTGGGGCGATCTACAACGGACCAGACCACTTTGAGACAAATCCTCGATAGGTTTCGAGAACACAATTTGCAGACACATCATATGTTTATTGACTTCAAAGCGGAGTTCGATGCAGTGAACCGCAATGAGCTGTGGCAAAACTAATTAAACTGTTACGTGCGACGCTCGACGGTTTTGCATCATACGTCAGGACAGCGGGCGAATTTCCGGACGCGTTTGTGACGTTAGATGGTCTGAAGCAAGGTGACGGGCTCTCGAACTTGCTGTTCAACATAGCTTTGGAAGGTGCAATACGAAGGGCAGGTGTGCAGAAGACCGGCACCATCATCACGAAGTCCCACATGCTAGAAGCTTCGCGGACGACATTCATATAATTGGTATTAGATTGGTGGCGAGAATTGGACTCACCATAAACACTGCCAAAACGAAGTACATGGTGGCTGACAGAGAGCGTGGTAGTTCTGCGAGTGTTGGTGCTGCGGTGGAGTTGGATGGGGATACTTTTGAAGTGGTCGACGAAGTTGTTTATCTAGGTACTCTCACGACATGTGACAGCGAGGTGAGCCGCGAGGTGAAGAGACGGATTGCGGCAGCGAATAGGGCTTATTACGGATTGCGTAGCCAGCATAGGTCCCGTAGCCTACAGATCCGTACGAAATTTGCGCTCTATATCGACGAGCGCTTGGGGTCTTCGAGCGTAGTATCCTGCGAGCAATACTCGGAGGCAAACTAGAAAATGCAGTACGGCGTAGGCGCATGGATCACGAGCTGTACGAAGTATACAAACACGCGGATATTGTCAAGCTGATGGAACACGGCAGATTACAGTGGGCTGGCCACGTAGCACGGATGGCTGATGAGCGACCGACAAAGATAATGTTTAGCAGAGAACAGGATAGAGGCCCTCGACTTCGAAGCAGACCTCGCACGCGATGGATGTGTGCTGTCAACGAGGATGTCAGAACAGCGGGTGTAAGGGGAGACTGGAGAGGAACAACCCAAGACCGAGTTTTGGGGAGACGTATTCTGGATTCGGCATAGGATCTCAACGATCTGTCGCCATAAAAGTAAAGTAAAGTAAAGTAAGTAATCTTGTTTAAAAACATTGCTATCGAACTCTAGATTCAAATTATCCCCAGCTTTGATAGTATTCTAGCTGAGACAAAGTTTTTCCTACGCGTTTTTCCCGTATTGGGCGGCGTATAACAGTGTCTGATCCGAAGCGGACAGCTGAGCTATGAAATACGGTGTCTCTCCAATTATATCCAAGATTTTATTTCAGCGCTGTGATGTATGGCTAATTGCGTTTAGAACTGAAGCAACCTCATGCATCAAAGCCTTCAAAAATAGGAAAATGCTTTTTATGTCACTAAAATTAGAGTAAGGTGGGGCTAAGGCTCGTATGGAGAAAAAAATCGCATTAGTCTTTTCGAAACATACAAGAAAAAAAACCTGGCAACACTGTTTGAATATGTAACATTATAACATCAGCAACATTATAATACAAGTAAGCACAAAGTAATTCATTGAAGCTCAGCTGCGTTTTCAGCTGTTAAAGCCCAACTTCTGTAATTTTCACAGAAATTCGAAAACAGCAGAACCTGAAAAAATCGTAAAACCACGATGGATGAGCAAAAATTCACATTAGGAGTTCGTGGCTAAGCGAGAATGCGTTGTAACACTTTAAATTAAGACGTTTTAAAACAGATACTACTTAGTTTACTTTCGTTTAGTTTAGTTCTGAACAACGCTCACGTACAGATACTACTAGAGAGAAACTACAGTCCAGTGCCCATTTTTACTATAAAGCAATAAAAATGGTTGTTGTTTTTGGAGTTCAAGAAGGCAATTGAGTAATAAAAGAACAGTTTTTCAGTGAGGTAAACTCTCAGAAGCTCTAATAGCTTCGAGGGCCACAATAAGCGACCATTGCAGTCCACTTACCGTAAGTGTAAAATGTTTCTATGTTGGCAGAAAATTTCTACAAAATCCAGCAATTGGAAATGGAAAATTATTCATAATCTCTAACAGAATAGGATCTGAAATGGTGTAGGGTCTACAATTCTTAATTTGGGTAAAAAAAAACAAAAACATGATTTTGGTTATCGCAAACACACTGTGAACTTCTGGGGTGAAAGTTCGCATTTGAGTATTTTTTTCCAAACCGGGAAATTCTAATACTACAAACAACTAAACTAAATTTCATGATTGTCTTTTCTTCAATTTATTGTCGAGTGTTGTTTGCAGAACATGCGTGTCGCATTTGTCTGTTTGTCGTAATTCGCCTGATACTGATATCATGTATGGCATAACAAAAATAAGGAATCAAATACACTTTCCGAAAGAAATTTAACATCAGGATAATGACATAAAAACGAAATCTCATGCAATTTATAAAATTCTGGTAGATTAGAGCATACAAGTGGTGAGATTGGTCACATCTTTAAAATCCGAGTTACAAAAAATCTTGTTTGACTTGATTACGAAGTGCTCCCCAACCTTCATTTCTTATACTATATCCAGCCATAATTGAATCAAGTTAAGAAAAATTACTGATACATGAAAGAAATGAATTGTCCAATTAAACCACTTCTACACCGCAACTTACCTCCAAATCCATCCGGTAGACGTTCTCGTAGAAGCTGTAATCCGGCAGCCGATTTCCGATCGCGAGCTTCTTCAGAGTTTGCTGATCCATGCCGCTGGGAAGAGGCGCATCATGACGCTCTAAAAACTGCACCGTTTCCTTGACCTTTCCGGCTAGACTCTTCCGCACCTGGTTGATGTGCCGAGTGACCTCCCGCTTGATGACGGCCAGATCGAGGTCGGCCGCCGTCTTGTTGCCACTCATCATCACCGTCCGAACCGCCAATGTTTGTTTTTCTCGCTGCAAATTAGATCGAACCCGTGCGGTCGGAATTAATGCGAATGATGAATCTACCGATTTAGCTTAGGTTATTACCTCGGAAAGTTTGCTCATCTCACGCTGATACTGCTCGTAGGTCATCGCTGGTTTGGTGGCCAAATTCAGCGCTCCACTCAGAATTCCGACGGCGACTCTGTCGCGTTGCATCGACCGCTCAATAGCCGCCAGCTTCCGAGCTTTCGCCTCTGGTTTGGTCACATTAAAGGTTCGAGTTAAATCGTTCAATTGTCGGTTTAGTTTTTTCTCCATTTCCGCTTCGCCCTGAACGGCTCCGAACAGGATCCCAATGGTGGCAACTCGTTTCAAGTCACTGTCCATCAAAGAGCTGGACCTGGTTCGGTTTACTGGGACCACTTTCGGGGATGGAACTTGCGTTATCACTGGTTGCGTTTGAGGGTAAGCCCTCGCACCAATCACTAGCACTAAAATTAACCACAACCATAAGAACTTCATCACCGTAAAACTAAAACTGTAAAACTGTCAACTAACGAGTTGGAACTGGGAAGTCATTCTGTAGGGGACATCATTTTTATAGAAGCTCTTTCGGAACGAATCCGTTTGCCAATCAGAGAAAAGGGATATGTGGAAACATCTAATCAAAGAGGATGTCACTGCGTACAAGAAAATTACAGAGCTTCAAGACCCGGTGTTAAGCAAAAATTGGCCAAGAATTCTGCAAGATATGCTTGATTGGATATAAGCATGCGGAAAACTTACATTGGGTTTTCCTCGTACGCCGTGTTCGATAGACCATGAAGGCCACCTCGTGCAGCGCGTGCGCGTTTTCAATTGTGGCCAATGCGAATGCAATTCGCAACCCGACCGTCTAAGTAGTGAAGGGTGAAACACAAATTGTCTCAAATTCTGTCTAATTCCATACGGCTTTCTAATCGGTCTTGGCATGAAGCTGTTAGATTCATCCAGCTTAGGATAAAACCCAACATCTACATAAGGGTGACTTCCTTTCGACACGCCATTGACCCTAACCCAGTCGCTGCAGCCGGCACCGTTCTCCGCGCGCGAATGACCCTTTGGGAACCTGCTACACATGGTAGGCATTCGTTCGCTCATTAGCCCCGGCAGTAACTCCATTTTCGCGTCATTCACATGACCTGCTAACCGTGACCTGAACGGCCAACAGCACCGGGGCATTTTGCGCACGCACATCCATGGCGTCGTGCGTTATTGCCGATGTGGGTGGTGTTGTGAGGTTTGTTCTTTTTTATCACTTACTTACTTGACACCATCTCTCACAGTCGACGCGAAAAACACTGGTCGGTTTTAATTGTCCGCCCCCAGCACGCAACGCCTCTGGCAAAGACCCTAATTTTGTGACACGAGCGGGCGATAGCCGCCGAGTGCCGAAAGGTTTTCCGTTCCGCTAGTGCCCCGGATGTCGCGGCACTCTTATTTGACACCAACAGCATCTGGTATTTTTGTAATAGGTAGTAATGCGTGGTATTTCGAATAGGCAGTCAAATGCCAGTCTGGCATTTTAACAACGAAAATCATTTCTTATTGCTTATCCTATTACGTTGATATATGACAGATGATCGCAAAGGTGGTGGAATGTGATTTTAAATAACATTTTGTTTGGCATTGACAATTGCGCAACTGACATTGAAGGAAACAACTTGCATTATTGGCATTTAATTGATAATGAAAGACCTAAAAGACTTATAGCACAGACTAACAGACATAACACCTCGAACAAATCTTTGATAAAATCATTGTTCAGATGATTCCAGTACATTATAGTAGTAACACTAGCACCATCTGCTGCGGTGTACGCGCTGCGTCGTGTATTTCGACATCAGCGCTAGCGTTACTGCATGTGTCAAATAGGGAACTACAAAATATGTATGTATAAGATTGCATGACAGCGCCCCATACGGTGTTATCGCTTGATGACTGTTATTCGATTGGAAATTTGAATTGATCGTTCTTTGTGGCGATGGAACTAGGTTCCAGTATTACGTCTGTTAGTCTGTGCTTATAGTATGCATACTGACAACCCATGGTAGCAAGATTATTCCTCTTTACAGGATATTCGAATATAGGATTTTGTAATACAATTGAAAAAATCAAATCTCTAATTCAAAACTGGAAATTGTCCCCAAATGACAACGAAAGTATATTTGTCGAATGTGGTAACAGAAAAAAACTAGCTAGGAAGGTCGTCAAATCATATAGAGGTATACTGCCGCTATTCGCATAATAGTCCTATGTAAAAGTTGCGAGTCCTGTGTAAATATTGCGAAAATGGGTCCATTTTGACATGTTTTTCAAGAATGGCCATTGAAAAAGTTAGGTTTGATTCCCACAACCTCGATTTTAATGGCTACTCTTGTAGAGCATACCAAAATGGACCCATTTCCGCAGCAAACAAGAAAACATAAGCTTTCACATAAGACTGTTATGTGAATAGCGGCAGTATATGTATGGACAAAAATGCATTAGTAAACTCATGAAAGCTAACAAAAGAAAATCAAATTTAGCTGTTGCCAGCTGTTTTCCTGCGCATCAAAAAGTGGTAACCAAATCATAAAAATAATGTCGAAAAAATTGCCCAAAAACGTGACAAAGTCGTCGCAATACGAAAAGAAATATGCAAAAACGTGTCAGTATCCCCAAAAGCCAACAAAAAAATAAACCGTAATTATAAATTGAAAATGGAAATGTTCCCACGAATAGCGTGCAAAACTCGCTTTGAAAGCCATGAATGTTAGTTGGTTTTCCTTGGTCATATATTAAATTCAGATATTAAAGGATTACAATAAAATCACTCACAATGGGCCCAACCAACAAACCCAAAACAAACAAAAAACTCCACAAAGCTTGTTAACAAATCTCCAAAAAACTGTCAAAAATCATTTGATGTGTAACAATATTAAAAAATCATAAATGAGGTTGTAAAAATATTAATTCTCGTTTTGAAATAATTTGACATTGGGGCTTATTTTCATTTTTTTGCCCGAGGGGTCAAATTTTCATTTTTTTGCCCGATGAAAAAAATGCAAACTAGTTCAGGAAATTTGCGATACCGAAAAAACATTTTTTTTTATGCCGAATGTCTTAGAAATGCAGAACACGTCAAGATCTGGTGTTATCTAAAAAAACGGGAAAAAACGACTTTCTGGGACTTGAACATTTTTGAGCTGGGAAACAATCTCATTTCCCTTGTCCTATTCTCAATTTCACTTCACTGTTAATCTCACTCTACGGAGGTGATTTTTGTCACTTCACTTGAGGTGGAATCGGGAATAGGTCTAAAAAAGTGAAGTGAGCGTGAGAGTGAAATATATCTCACCGTGAAGTGACTCCCGTAATAAGCACCATTATTAGGCAAACCGGGCTTCGTCAATAATTGAAGACAGAAACCAAGAAAGAATATTGGGTTTATCAAAGTTTTAAAGTGCTCAATACAGTAAAAAAAGCGCTTTTAAACAATTTTGTTACTTTGGAAGAGAGCAGAGCTCATTACAAAGTCGTCCGTATGAAATAAAACTCGCTTTATCCAAAAGATTAAAGCTTCTAAAAATAAGTAGAAAATTCGTCAAATTACAACTCATCGAAAGGTGACTAATATTTAACGATTTGTTAAAAACAAATTATGACATATCATTGAAACGTCAAAAACCACATATATAATAACAATACTGCAATGCGAGTCCAAACTAACCTACGCAGGAAACCTAAACGTTTTTGGAGTTTCGTGAATTCGAAACGAAAACACTTTGCCTCACCCTCGAGTGTTCTTCTGACGAAACTGAGTCTAAGTCTACTATGGAATGATGTAAGCTGTTTGTCAAATTTTTCGTTTTGTTTTGTCTGTTTTCGCCGAAAAAAAATTACCCGATCCTTAATTAAGAGACATCTCCGACACGAGATGGATAAAGTGTGCTGTGGAATACGAACTGCACTTGTTTTCCTGTTTGGGGTTTTTTTTAGACCATTGCGTCCATTTATTTGCACTATTGTGGTATTCCCCCTGTTTGCTGTACTGCGCTTCAAGCTTGTCTACCACTTATTGAGGAAGTGATGGACGGCGAGCTATAGCGAGATAGGTCCCAATCGGGAATAACTTGTTTCATGAACTGGCGGCGCAGACCAGATTTCCTTGGGTACTATGGAGCCCTTATTGAAGTCTTATTAGTCTTTTTAGTGCTCCACAGTTTCAGAGCAAATGTTCCGAAGTTTCGCTTTCTGAGTTGCAGAAGCGACAAATATCATCTTGGGTGAAACCAATTCTCTGAAGATGATGATGTTTGCTGTGGGGTGTTTGCTCGGACAGTGACCAGCCAGTGAATATACTGAGATCGCTCTTATTGCCACTCAACAACTTTTGAAAAATTTTTGCGTTTGGTGTTATAAATCTTTTTGATTGGTTGAGAGATTTCACTGCCTTCCAATTGGCTGTAATCTCTCGTTGTTCCCATTTCTTTAGCTTAGCCTTCAGGATAAGTCTGAGATACCACAAAACGGTTCTGGATCAATGAAGGCTGATTGGGAACCAAATCTGGCGAGTTCATCTGCAACTTCATTGTCCTCTATTCCGCAGTGACCAGGAATCCAGTAAAGATTTACAGAATTCAACTGGCTCATCTGTTGTAGAAGGCAAATGCAGTCTCAGACAATTCTAGACATGCACTTGAAGGCTTTCAGGGTTTGCTAGGTCTACTCAAACAGAGTTTCTTTCCCTTAGTTAAGTCCGAACGAGCGGTAGAGAGTAAGGACAAAGTTCGCTCGAACAGCGAATCGGCCGAAGGCCGCGAGTGTATTGCTTTCCAAATGACACTCTGAAGCGAAATACATGTTATTGAAAAAGGGCTGTGATGATGATGACGATAATACCGTATTCCGCTTCACTTCCCCTCGGCCTTGTGTCCATTCGGCCTCGCGTCCATTCGGCCTCGCGTCCATTCGGCCTCGCGTCCATTCGGCCTCGCGTCCATTCGGGCTCACGTCCATATGCCTCGTGTCCGTATGCCTGCCATCTATTATGCCTAGTGTACTATGCCTTGCGTCCGTATGCCTCGCGTCTGTATGCTTAACGGGCTGTCATCCTGAGCGAGAGGGTTCATACACTGAGTATGGGATGTCGTTGGATCTAGGTTCCATCCAATCACTGGTCATGTTCGTTGCTGGTTCAGCATCTAGGATTACACCGAGATACTTAACTGAGTCGCTGTATTTGATTTCCACCCTCCACCCTACTAAGATGTAGAGACTACAGGTGCAGTTTTCTTCTTTTTGTGGAGGAAACAATTGATGTTTTTGCTGGGTTGAAGCTCAGGCCTTCTTTTATACACCAAGAGCGTGTAAGGTTTGAGGCCTGCTGCATCCTATCTAATATCACATTGTGCATTGTGCTAATATCATAGTGAGCATGCTATGGATCCATTCGACTATGCAGTTATCGAAATGTCTCTTTTTCATGGCTTGTGTCATCAACAAATATGAAGCATTATCATTTCAATGTCGAGAAATGCGCACAGGGCTACTTTTTTCAAAGAGAGGGATTTTTCTACCTTGGTCACAAGCGAGTTTAACGCTGTGATCGTTGATTTTCCAGCTTGACAAGCAATCCAGAACTCAGACAGTGGATATTTAGACATGTTTTCAGATTTTAGGTATTCGTCTATAACCTTCTCCATCGTTTTCAACAGAATTGATGATAAACTGATGAGTCTGAATGCTTTTGGGAGTAACTTGTCGTGTTTTCCTGCTTTTGGTATGGAGGCTACCTTTACTAGTCTCCATGCGGAAGGTATGTGGTGAAGTATTGGGATTGCCTTGAAAATCTTCATAAGAGATGGACTGATTTTCCATTTTGAATCATGGCAGGTAGAATCCCATCTGCACCTGCGAATTTATAAGGTTTAAAGAATGATAAAGCTGCACAGTGCTCCCACAGACCGTTATTATAAAAAAATGCACCAAAGAAATTGAGTACACCATTCGATTCGTTATGATGTCCAGAATGTCTGGTCAAAATTTCAAAATCAGCGTACGTTACATTTTTGAGTAATTTCCTTTTGAAGGTCGTAAAGTACAAAAAAGTGAAAGAAAAACGAAGAAATACTCAATGAAAACCACTTTTTTCAACCACCGTTTTATGAGATAACTTCCAAAATAGTTCTACACGTTCCAAGGGTTATATTTCAAGACATTAACAAATTCGTTGTTTGCGTATCGCTTTAGGATGCATGCAGTCGACCCATACGATGAGTCTGGAGGTCTTAGCTGGAGTCTTGAACCGTCCTGTGATTGAAAATTTTGAAAGGTTAATCGAACTCAATTCTCAAACCCGTTTTATGACATTGTATTTCAATCACATGTCTCAGAATATTAACCCTTAGCAGAATATTCCAAATCGTGTCAACTTATTAAATACTTCTGATTCTACTGTGTTCTTCGATACATCTATGATAGAAGAAATTCGTGGAATCCCGGATCATTTACGCGTGCAGCAGATCCCTAAAATTTTTTCCAATAAATATCGAAACATCAACTGCGACAATATGTTATACACTGACGAATCACTTCTGGATGGGTCCACTGGCTTCGGTATCTTCAATAACAATTTAACCGTCTCCCATAAGCTCGATAATCCTGCTTCTGTTTACGTCGCAGAATTAGCTGCAATTCAGTACACCCTAGGGATTATCGAAAAAATGCCCACGGACCATTATTTCATCTTTACGGACAGTCTCAGTTCCATTGAGGCTCTCCGATCGATGAAAGATGTTAAGCACTCTCCGTATTTCCTGGGGAAAATACGGGAACATCTGAGTGCTTTATCCGAAAAATCTACTCAGATTACCTTAGCGTGGGTCCCTTCTCACTGCTCGATACCGGGTAATGAGAAAGCGGACTCTTTGGCTAAGGTGGGCGCAACAAACGGTGATATTTATGAAAGACCAATTGCCTTTAATGAATTTTTCGCACTTGTACGTCAGAATACGATCATCAGTTGGCAAAATGCTTGGACCAGAGGGGAATTGGGAAGGTGGTTACATTCCATAATCCCCAAAGTATCGACGAACCCGTGGTTCAAGGGGTTGGATGTAGGTCGGGATTTCATTTGCGTGATGTCCCGGCTTATGTCCAATCACTATAGATTTGACGCGCTCCTCCGTCGTGTTGGGCTCGGGGAAAGTGGTATCTGTGCCTGTGGTGAAGGTTATCACGACATAGAGCATGTGGTTTGGTCATGCCCTGTACACCGTGACGCCAGGTCTAAATTAATAGCTTCCCTGCAGGCCGAGGGTAGACAGCCGGCTGTTCCTGTTCGTGATGTCTTGGCGAGCTGTGACCTATCCTACATGTCCCTTATATACGTTTTCCTGAAATCCATCCACGCCCCAGTCTAGTCCCGTTCCCCTCCGTCTACACCCAACAAAACGACAAGAACACGTTTGAACCTTAAGCACAAAACCAGCAACCAGACCCCGCACAATAGAACCAGGACCCAAGGACTACGAGCCTCTGTCCCAACTCACGACATCGTGGCTCAGCAGAACGAATCCATACATGCCATTCGACGATTATCAGACGACCATTGAACAACAAAACACTGATTGGAAATCCCATGCTAGTTTTAAGTTAGACTTAATTTCAGCTCGTAGTCGGCAGCGAGGATAAAAAATTTGCTTTAGTTTTTAAGTCATCAGATATAATTGGCGCCGTTAAACATTAAATTGTATTTGTGCCGTGTCAAATAAATGTTATGTGAAGAAAAAAAAAAAAAATAAAATCACTCACAATGGGCCCAACCAACAAACCCAAAACAAACAAAAAACTCCACAAAGCTTGTTAACAAATCTCCAAAAAACTGTCAAAAATCATTTGATGTGTAACAATATTAAAAAATCATAAATGAGGTTGTAAAAATATTAATTCTCGTTTTGAAATAATTTGACATTGGGGCTTATTACGGGAGTCACTTCACGGTGAAATCAGAGTGAAGTGAACAAAATCCTATTACGGGACTCACGTAAGTGAGAAAAACATCGCAAAGTGACAACTACCGTGGAATCTGGGTTATTATGAGTGTCATATCAGTGAAGTGAGAACGGAAAAAGCGACGTTTCGCGTGGAATTATTTCACGACCATTTTGAACGGTGGAATGATTCCACGAAGATGCCATAGGTCTTAAAGTTGATTGATTAGTGATCTAATGGTAAATATTGGATATATTCTTTAGTAACGAAGCGAATCAGAATTTGATCCGTGCCCTAAAAGGGTCAAATTTTAATTTTTTTGCCCGATGAAAAAAATGCAAACTAGTTCAGGAAATTTGCGATACCGAAAAAAAACATTTTTTTTTATGCCGAATGTCTTAGAAATGCAGAACACGTCAAGATCTGGTGTTATCTGAAAAAACGGGAAAAAACGACTTTCTGGGACTTGAACATTTTTGAGCTGGGAAACAATCTCATTTCACTTGTCCTATTCTCAATTTCACTTCACTGTCAATCTCACTCTACGGAGGTGATTTTTGTCACTTCACTTGAGGTGGAATCGGGAATAGGTCTAAAAAAGTGAAGTGAGCGTGAGAGTGAAATATATTTCACCGTGAAGTGACTCCCGTAATAAGCACCATTATTAGGCAAACCGGGATTCGTCAATAATTGAAGACAGAAACCAAGAAAGAATATTGGGTTTATCAAAGTTTTAAAGTGCTCAATACAGTAAAAAAAAGCGCTTTTAAACAATTTTGTTACTTTGGAAGAGAGCAGAACTCATTACAAAGTCGTCCGTATGGAATAAACCTCGCTTTATCCAAAAGATTAAAGCTTCTAAAAATAAGTAGAAAATTCGTCAAATTAAAACTCATCGAAAGGTGACTAATATTTAACGATTTGTTAAAAACAAATTATGACATATCATTGAAACGTCAAAAACCACATATATAATAACAATACTGCTATGCGAGTCCAAACTAACCTACGCAGGAAACCTAAACGTTTTTGGAGTTTCGTGAATTCGAAACGAAAACACTTTGCCTCACCCTCGAGTGTTTTTCTGACGAAACTGAGTCCAAGTCTACTATGGAATGATGTGAGCTGTTTGTCAAATTTTTCGTTTTGTTTTGTCTGTTTTCGCCGAAAAAAAATTACCCGATCCTTAATTAAGAGACATCTCCGACACGAGATGGATAAAGTGTGCTGTGAAATACGAACTGCACTTGTTTTCCTGTTTGGGGTTTTTTTTAGACCATTGCGTCCATTTATTTGCACTATTGTGGTATTCCCCCTGTTTGCTGTACTGCGCTTCAAGCTTGTCTACCACTTATTGAGGAAGTGATAGACGGCGAGCTATAGCGAGATAGGTCCCAATCGGGAATAACTTGTTTCATGAACCTAGTTACCCTTATTGCCATTATTGAAGTACTGAAGTCTGCGTCTTATTAGTGCTCCACAGTTGCAGAGCAAATGTTCCGAAGTTTCGCTTTCGGAGTTGCAGAAGCGACAAATATCATCTTGGGTGAAACCAATTCTCTGAAGATGATGATGTTTGCTGTGGGGTGTTTGCTCGGACAGTGACCAGCCAGTGAATATACTGAGATCGCTCCTATTGCCACTCAACAACTTTTGAAAAATTTTTGTGTTTGGTGTTATAAATCTTTTTGATTGGTTGAGAGATTTCACTGCCTTCCAATTGGCTGTAATCTCTCGTTGTTCCCATTTCTTTAGCTCAGCCTTCAGGATACTGTCTGAGATACCACAAAACGGTTCTGGATCAATGAAGGCTGATTGGAAACCAAATCTGGCGAGTTCATCTGCAACTTCATTGTCCTCTATTCCGCAGTGACCAGGAATCCAGTAAAGATTTACAGAATTCAACTGGCTCATCTGTTGTAGAAGGCAAATGCAGTCTCAGACAAATCTAGACATGCACTTGAAGGCTTTCAGGGGCTTTAGTGCCGTCTAACTGTCCAAGAAAATGCAAATGGTGGCGTGTCTATACTTCCTTTTCAGGCAGATAGTTGCACATTCTATAATGGCGACTATTTCAGCCTGGAAGACTGTTGGCAGTAGCCATAGCTACTGATATTTTAGTTCTAGGACCGTAAACTCCCGCCTCTGTTGAGAACCCCATTTTTGAACCCTTGATCGATCCATTTCGAACGCGTATGATTGCATGAAATCCAATGATCGTGACTATATGTTCCGGATTTGCAACATCCATTTCGCAGCAGAATTTATTGGAACATGCACCCTTGATGATTGACAAAAAGCGTCATTCAATGAATTGTATATTTAACTCAGATATTTTATTCTACGTATGTAGTTCAAGTGTAATTATATTTCTAAAGAGTTTAGGTTGGGCATAATTTTCTTTTAAATCATGCGGCGCAGAGGCATAATCGAGGGTAAGGAAACGAGACGGCACTAAGCCGCCGTGGATTCCACAGTCCGAGTCGGCCGCCGACCCGCCGTCGGAAGCGGCCGCCTCTTGCACACAAACGACTGATCTACTGGTTTGCTAGGTCTACTCAAACAGAGTTTCTTTCCCTTAGTTAAGTCCGAACGAGCGGTAGCGAGTAAGGACAAAATTCGCTCGAACAGCGAGTCGGCCGAAGGCCGCGAGTGTATTGCTTTCCAAATGACACTTTGAAGCGAAATACATGTTATTGAAAGAGGGCTGTGATGATGATGACGATAATACCGTATTCCGATTCACTTCCCCTCGGCCTTGTGTCCATTCGGCCTTGCGTCCATTCGGCCTCGCGTCCATTCGGGCTCACGTCCATATGCCTCGTGTCCGTATGCCTGCCATCTATTATGCCTAGTGTACTATGCCTTGCGTCCGTATGCCTCGCGTCTGTATGCTTAACGGGCTGTCATCCTGAGCGAGAGGGTTCATACACTGAGTATGGGATGTCGTTGGATCTAGGTTCCATCCAATCACTGGTCATGTGCGTTGCTGGTTCAGCATCTAGGATTACACCGAGATACTTAACTGAGTCGCTGTATTTGATTTCCACCCTCCACCCTACTAAGATGTAGAGACTGCAGATGCAGTTTTCTTCTTTTTGTGGAGGAAACAATTGATGTTTTTGCTGGGTTGATGCTCAGGCCTTCTTTTATGCACCAAGAGCGTGTAAGGTTTAAGGCCTGCTGCATCCTATCTAATATCACATTGTGCATTGTGCTAATATCATAGTGAGCATGCTATGGATCCATTCGACTATGCAGTTATCAAAATGTCTCTTTTTCATGGCTTGTGTCATCAACAAATACGAAGCATTATCATTTCAATGTCGAGAAATGCGCACAGGGCTACTTTTTTCAAAGAGAGGGATATTTGTACTTTGGTCACAAGCGAGTTTAACGCTGTGATCGTTGATTTTCCAGCTTGACAAGCAAACCAGAACTCAGACAGTGGATATTTAGACATGTTTTCAGATTTTAGGTATTCGTCTATAACCTTCTCCATCGCTTTCAACAGAATTGATGATAAACTGATGAGTTTGAATGCTTTTGGGAGTAACTTGTCGTGTTTTCCTGCTTTTGCTATGGAGGCTACCTTTACTAGTCTCCATGCGGAAGGTATGTGGTGAAGTATTGGGATTGCCTTGAAAATCTTCATAAGAGATGGACTGATTTTCCATTTTGAATCATGGCAGGTAGAATCCCATCTGCACCTGCGAATTTATAAGGTTTAAAGAATGATAAAGCTGCACAGTGCTCCCACAGACCGTTATTATAAAAAAAATGCACCAAAAAACTTGAGTACACCATTCGATTCGTTATGATGTCCAGAATGTCTGGTCAAAATTTCAAAATCATCGTACGGTACATTTTTGAGTAATGCCCTTTTGAAGGTCGTAAAGTACAAAAAAGTGATAGAAAAACGACGAAATACTCATTGTAAAGCACTTTTTTCAACCACCGTTTTATGAGATAACTTCCAAAATAGTTTCTACACGTTCCAAAGGTTATATTTCAAGACATTAACAAATTCGTTGTTTGCGTATCGCTTTAGGATGCATGCTGTCGACCCATACGATGAGTCTGGAGGTCTTAGCTGGAGTTCTACCATTGAAAAAACGCTTTTGGAGCCTCTCTTCTCGTATTCTTATTAAATGTGAGGTCTTGAACCGTCCTGTGATTGAAAATTTTGAAAGGTTAATCGAACTCAATTCTCAAACCCGTTTTATAACATTGTATTTCAATCACATGTCTCAGAATATTAACCCTTCTCCGAATATTCCAAATCGTGTCAACTTATTAAATACTTCTGATTCTACTGTGTTCTTCGATACATCCATGATAGAAGAAATTCGTGGAATCCCGGATCATTTACGTGTGCAGCAGATCCCTAAAATTTTTTCCAATAAATATCGAAACATCAACTGCGACAATATTTTCTACACTGACGGATCACTTCTGGATGGGTCCACTGGCTTCGGTATCTTCAATAATCATTTAGCCGTCTCCTATAAGCTCGATAATCCTGCTTCTGTTTACGTCGCAGAATTAGCTGCAATTCAGTACACCCTAGGGATTATCGAAAAAATGCCCACGGACCATTATTTCATTTTTACGGACAGTCTCAGTTCCATTGAGGCTCTCCGATCGATGAAAGATGTTAAGCACTCTCCGTATTTCCTGGGAAAAATACGGGAACATCTGAGTGCTTTATCCGAAAAATCTACTCAGATTACCTTAGCGTGGGTCCCTTCTCACTGCTCGATACCGGGCAATGAGAAAGCGGACTCTTTGGCTAAGGTGGGTGCAATAAACGGCAAAATTTATGAAAGACCAATTGCTTACAATGAATTTTTCGCATTTGTACGTCAGAATACGATCATCAGTTGCAAAATTCATGGACTAAAGGGGAACTGGGAAGGTGGTTACATTCCATTATTCCTAAGGTATCGACGAACCCGTGGTTCAAGGGGTTGGATGTAGGTCGAGATTTCATTTGCGTGATGTCTCGGCTTATGTCCAACCACTATAGATTTGACGCGCATCTCCGTCGTATTGGGCTCGAAGAAAGCGGTATCTGTGCCTGTGGTGAAGGTTATCACGACATAGAGCACGTTGTTTGGTCATGCCCTGTTCACCGTGACGCCAGGTCTAAACTTGTAGCTTCCCTTCAGGCCGGAGGTAGACGGCCAGCTGTTCCTGTTCGTGATGTCTTGGCGAGCCGTGACCTACCCTACATGACCCTTATATACGTTTTCCTTAAATCCATCCATGCCCCAGTCTAGTCCCGTTCCCCTCCGTCTACACCCAACAAAACGACAAGAACACGTTTGAACCTTAAGCACAAAACCAGCAACCAGACCCCGCACAATAGAACCAGGACCCAAGGACTACGAGCCTCTGTCCCAACTCACGACATCGTGGCTCAGCAGTACGAATCCATACATGCCATTCGACGATTATCAGACGACCATTGAACAACAAAACACAGATTGGAAATTCCATGCTAGTTTTAAGTTAGACTTAATTTCAGCTCGTAGTCGGCAGCGAGGATAAAAAATTTGCTTTAGTTTTCAAGTCATCAGATATGATTGGCGCCGTTAAACATTAAATTGTATTTGTGCCGTGTCAAATAAATGTTATGTGAAGACATTAACAATAGGTGGAAAGATTTATTTGAAAATCCCACAGTGCACAGTGGTCGAAACTCGAAAAATCGTGATCATCCTAGATTTGACTGGGAAAAAGTGATTTTATGTGTTCAATGTCTTCAGCAAAATTGTTTCATAGAACAAGGCCTTACTTTTGGCGTTTTTAGTTTTTCGATCAATCCACCTAACAGTTAAATGAAAAATTTTTTTTTCTAATTTTCAATATATCAGATCGCTTCTTTCAGCAAAGTTGTGGAAAATTTTGAAAAAAAACAATTGCCGAATACTTCGATGTCCTATCTGTACGTTGGACACGACAAAATAGAGTGATGTCCTATCTGTACGTTGGACACGACAAAATAGAGTCCTACGTACAGATAGGACATCGCAGTATTCAGCAATTGTTTTTTTTTTTAAATTTTCCACAACTTTGCTGAAGGAAGCAATCTGGTATATTAAAAATTAGAAGAAATAATCTTTTCATCTAACTGTTAGGTGAATTGAGCGAAAAACTAAAAACGCCAAAAGTAAGGCCTTGTTCTATAAAACAATTTTGCTGAAGACATTGGTCACATAAAATCAATTTTTCACAGTCAAACCTAGAACGATCACGATTTTTGCCTTTCTCCTAGAAAGGTATAGCAATCACTTGCAAAACCGAAGATATAAAAGTGCTCCAAAGGGCCGAAAGGCATATATCACTCGACTCAGCTCGACGAGCTGAGCATTTTCTGTATGTGTGTGTGTGTATGTGGGTGTGTGTGTGTGTGTGTGTGTATGTGCAGATTTTTATTCTCACTCACTTTTCTCAGAGATGGCTGGACCGATTTTCATGAAATTAATTGCAAATGAAAGGTCTCGTTGTCCCATAAGACGCTATTAAATTTTATTGTAATCGGATTTATAGTTTAGAGGTTAGGTATCAAAATGTAATAATCATGAAACATCATTATCTCTAAAACCACACAGCCGATTTGAACAAAATTGGTTTCAAATGAACGGGCTCCCTGAAAAACTTTTTACTTTTGAATTTTATAAAGATTGAACTTGTGGTTCAAAAGTTACGAAAAGAAACGTGTTCTGAAGACTGTTTAATCTCACTCATGTTTCTCAGAGATGGCTAGACCGATTTTCATAAAATCAGTGTCGAATGGAAGGTCTTGTTGCCCCATAAGACCCTATTGATTTGTTTTGCAATCGGAATATTACTTTGACTGTTATGTTCAAAAATGTGAAATCCAGCTATGAAAAGGAACATATTCCGGCGACTAATTGGACTCACTCACTTTTCTCAGAGATGGCTGACCCAATTTCCACAAAATTTGTGTCAAATGAATGGTCTAGCGGCCTCATAACACCCTATTGAATTTCACTGTAATCGAACTGTAACTTCGTCTGTAATGTACCGAAATGTGAAAATCACGAAACTTCATTATCTCAGAAACTACACAACCGAATTGATCAACATTATTATCAGACAAGTGGACTAGTTAAGCGTTAACTGGTGAATTATGATTGAACACGTGGTTTCAAAGTTTGGCTGCCCTATACGTTCCCATTTCATTTGATTATAATCGAACTTAAGTAATCGTTATGAAATTGTTAATAAAACAACGTAAGTCTATTATCTCAAAGATTACATGACTTATTTGAACATAACTAGTGTCATACAAACGAGTCATCTCTCAAACTTACGAATAACAAATTTCATAATAATTTGTTATGTGGCTCAAAAGTTATGGAAAGAAAAGAAATTCAAAGACTATTTAAAACGATACCTGCTTTGATCGCTATTTGTGACCTCAATATAATTTAAAGTGGTCCCCGTGGTTCTGTGGTTAGCGATGTCGGTCGGCTAGCTCTCCCACACGGTTGTGATATCGGGTTCGATTCCCGATCATGTCGAGGATCTTTTCGAGCTGAAAATTTTCTCGACTCAGCACTGGGGCACGGTGTATCGTTGTACTTATCCTACACATGCATAATGTGCCGAAAACAATATGGATAACGAATTCTCTCAACTAATCTAGTTGATCGAGACCGCATTAGCCCCCCAGGCTAGCGTGCGATATTGTTTTTATATAATTTAAATGTGGTATCGTACTATTTTAACGTTCCAAATTCGTTGATTCCTTGCGATGTGTTTAAAGTCTGCAGATGCACGGAGAATCGGCCATAGGACATGATCAAAGTCAAATAACAAATCGTTTGAAATGATTGGTTTTATCGAAATGACAACATTCTCGACTTTTGGCTTCTGTACATCGCCCTAATTCTGAATATATTCATATTGGGTGGTATTTGGTCATTTTCAGCAGATTTTATGGCATCAATTTAGTTATTTTGGTTGTTTTCCAGAAATTAAAAGTGGTCGTCTTTTAATTCAAAATGGTGTCCAGGGTCAATGTTTGGTTTCTATGCAACATCTCGATATCCATATTGAGTATTATTTGGTCATTTTCGACTGTTTCGTAGAAGTTGCCATTAAGCGATTCAAAATGGTGCCTGATTGGTTATTTTAAGATCTTTTTCACAAACCGGAAGTCACCGTCTTGGATTTCACAATGGTATTTAAGATAATTTCAGGCATCTGAGCGTCACTCTGATTGAAGAAACACCCATATTGAGTGTTATTCGATCATTTTCGGCTGTTTCCCAGGAACCGGAAGTCGCCAACCTAGAATCCAAAATGGGGTCTGTGATCGAATTCAGCTGCTGTGTATCATTCTAGTTCCGGCGATACTTATGTTTGGCGGAAATCGGCCATTTTTGGCTGTTTTCCAGAAACCAGAAGTTGCCATCTTAGAATTCAAAATGGTATCTGTGGTCGATTTGAGCTCCTGTGTATTATTCTAGATCCGGATATTATTATATTTGATGGAAATCGGCCATTTTCGGCTGTTTTCCAGAAACCGTATGTTGCCATCTTACAATCCAAAATGTTACCAATTATGGAACATATTTGTTACCACTGAAAACTTTCAATCGCCAAATATGGTTCCATTTAGTTGATTAGTTCGCTAGATGTGCAGAAATTTGTGTAGAAATATGTGCTTTCGGAAGAGGGACATATTTGTTGCCTCTCGAAACATTCTCATACCAAATTTGGTTGTATTTTCTTGATTGTTTCTTGAGCTGTGCGAAAATTGTGTTTTATCTGTATGGTACCTCTCCCTCATAGAAAAGGGAGGGGTGTCAAACCATTATGCACATATTTGTTACCTCTAAAAATATTCACCTGCCAAATTTGGTTCCATCAGTTGGTTAGTTCTCAGGATGTGCAAAAATCTGTGTTTCATTTGTATGGCATCCTTCCCTTCCAAAAGAAGGAGGGGTGTCAAAACATTATGAACATATTTTTTACCACTAAAATCATTTACCTGCCAAAATTGGTTCCATTTAGTTGATTAGTTTTCGAGATGGGCAGAAATTTGTGTTTCATTTGTATGGGACCCCTCCCTTCCAGAAGAGGGAGGGGTCTCAAACTATCATAGGAACCTTTATCGGCACCAAAAACCCCTACATACAAAGTTTCACGCCGATCGGTTGGGTAGTTTTCGAGCCAATATGGATCAGACAGACAGACAGACCGGACTGAATTTTTATATGTATAGATTACAACATCAATTTTTAGAACCCCTAAAGTGAATATACATTTATTGGATTGAAGCGTTCATGTAAATCTATTTTTCCAAATAATAAGTTTGAATGAGAAAGGCTGGGTCTGACCGCTAGGTGGATTAACTTAGGTTTTTTTAGTTTAGATCACTGTACACTGTGGGATTTTCAAATAAATCTTTCCACCAATTGTTAATGTCTTGAAATATAACACTTGGAATGTGTAGAAACTATTTTGGAAGTTATCTTATAAAATGGTGGTTGAAAAACGTGCTTTACGATAATTATTTCGTCGTTTTTCTATCACTTTTTTGTACTTAACGACCTTCAAAAGGGCATTACACAAAAATGTACCGTATGATGATTTTGAAATTTTGACCAGACATTCTGGACGTCATAACGAATCGAATGGTGTACTCAGATTCTTTGGTGCATTTTTTTAAAATAACGGTCTGTGGGAGCACCGTGGTTGGTTTCTCTGCAGTATTTGACGAACGCCGCAATCTCTTAAGTGGAAGCCTCAGGAACATCGCCAGGAAAGTATGACGAAGCAATAAAGATTTTGGAACTTCCTCTGGCGGTTAACACCTCAACCCTGACCGCAACGAGGTCTCATGTGATGAACTCTGTGAAAGGAAAACACTTAAGATTTTTTTGTTTGAGGTTTTAGTCACCGTATAATTTTATTCCCTTTGGATGGTTGATCTTTCTCGGTGAAATATACACTTATGTTTGCTTTAACATGACGTTGAGTAAGCAAACCACACTGGTGGGATGACATGAGTAAGCAAACCACACTGGTGGGAGAAGAATGTTGTTTTGTCATATCTGACGATGGCTGAATAACAGTACGCCGAAACGTCATGTTAAAGCAAACATAGTGTGTATATTTCACCGAGAAAGATCAACCATCCAAAGGGAATAAACTTAAGATTTTTGTTAGCTAATACAGTAGCTCTTGGAGAGTCGTGCTTGTCATCGTAGGATAACCTACACTTAGTTGTTTGAATACCAAGTATACTACTTTTGTGGGCCCAAGGCTCTTGGATAAGTTTCCTAGGCACTTTGAGGGAATCACTGGTTTGACTCCACTCGGCCCTGGAACTGCTAGGAGTTTGAGCTCTATGGGCGTCTGAGCAGTACTGCGAAGAGTCTCTGCTTTACCAGAAAGCACATCAACATTTCCTACATCATCACGTGGAACCGCAAGATTGGTACCACTGATTTCAGGCATTGTTGATGCACTTTTCGTAGAGATTTGAAACTCTTCACCGACGATTTCTGGATCATCTATGAATGCGCCAGTACTGGTTTGCCGAATTGGTGCATTCGCTTGCGGTTTTTGGCGTGGCTTAGGATTTACTTTCCTAAGTTATGTTTCACCAAGGCGGAAGTTTATGACGAAATTCTTGCTCACGAGTTCTTGCATAGGGGTTTTGTCAACGGTTAGCATCAACTCTGCATGGATTCCATTAGGATTGGATCGTTGCAGAATGCGCCTTTTATCGGTAATGAGATTATTCTGGCTCTCAATAAGTCCACAAATTCTCTCATTATCGTAAGATGCGCATTGTGGGAATAGCGCATGAATAATTTCTGGACACGGAATTTTGTTTGCGTCCGGAGCAACTTGCATCGCTCCCTTCCACAAAGGAAGTGTTGGAACCGCATCATTCAACCAGTCCGAGGTTTCCTTATCCTTGCACGAAAGGATCAGGTAACCGGACTTGAAGGAGCAGTTGGAAAATTTCGGTTTAAGCGGCTTGTTTCTTTGCAGCTCAATGGCAGCCAGAAGTGAGTTTTGCTAGGAATCTAGCTGAGCCGTTGACGGTTCAGTGTTGGGGTAATCTTCCGCTAGTATACCAACTCTGATCTGCTGAACGGTAACTCCGTCGAAAATTCCCGACACCGAATCCATTGGACGTTTTTTGGCAGCGCCAAGGTCCTGGTTTCTGGAATCTCTCCGAGCGAGATGGCTGACCTACTGCTGCACATCAATACCCGCCCGTTCACGGGGGCATAGATTCCTCGACTTTTTTTTTCTTGTTTTTTTTCGCTACTAGGCAGTTCCGAGATCCAAGACCGTTTTGCTCACCCAGAGACAGACTGGGTCAATTCTTGCATCCGAGCTTCCTGCATAGGAATTCCGGAGGCAATCAGACTCTTTAGCTCTCTCTTCTGAGCTCTGGTCAGATTTCTCTTCCAAGGAAAGACGTGTTCAGTAACCTCCACCATGGTTCCTTGGATGACGGTGACGTCGGCGCCATCACCATCGTCTTCGCCAGGCTCGGATGTCGAGGATGAAAGAAGAGCATGACTGAACATTCACGAGTGAATCGTTCAATCCTAGCTCCTCCTCCACACTCATCAAGTCGTCCTTATCTGTTGTGTTTTTTCCGGTAGGAAATGCTTTCGGAACCCAGAAGTTTTGATTTGTTTATGTCATCCATATAAAATACCACGAGTAGCTAGATAAAGTAAAGTACGCTGCATCAGTGACCCGCGTAATGCAGTAAGGGCTAATTACTGTGAAGGGTGCTCCACAGGCTCCGTTAGCGGCTGGGAATTTGTTAAGCCCCCCTTACCATATCATCTATCGGCACGGGTCGCAAAACACCTTAGCTTAGAGGTTTTAACCATTAGATTTTACGTAGATGCCATTGTTAAGAGCTGTTACAACTATCCTCCTTTCCAAGGACCTTGGACCCTCTGCTTCAGTTCTCAATAATTCAAGTCTATTCGTAAAGGCTAGACTAAACTAGAGAGAACAAAAAGCAAGTAGCACCCGATCCCTGACTCTCAGATAAAAAAATTCTCTCCTTCGTCTCTTACTCCTTCCAAATAATGGAGACAAGTACATGAATCTGCGAGACGCACGAAAATATTTTGCACAGCTCAGCAGCAGTAACATAAAACTAATAACAAAAAAAAAAAAAAAAAAAAAACAAATAAAAATATTTCGAAAAGCGTATAAGAGTCCAAGAAGTGTTCGGCGGAGAAAAATACAGATAGTATAAGAAGAATGCTGAAAAATCGAAAAAATGGAAAACAGAAGGACCAAAACTAATAAAAAAAACTGATCGAGTGAAAAATAATATTACAAAAATGTTTGAATAGTTCAAAAAAGTCAAATCAGTAACAAGAAAAATCCAAGAAAGTGTCATTGAAATGGCAATACTATAACAAAAAAGTGATGGTGAGGCTGTAAAATAGGTTTAAATTGGGGTGAAAAAAATAATTTGAAAAGCGTACTTAACACCTAACAAATATCGAAAAAGTAAGAGTGTCATAAATGTGGGTTTCATCGGGATAACTGAACGTTTCAAAAACATTAATAAGTGAAAAAAAGTAAAAAGTAAAGCGGAAGAGAGTGAGTAGAAAGTCTTAAATTATCAAAGAATGTTTAAAAGGAAATTAGCACAGAGCACATTCAAAATGACGAAAAATTGGAGTGACAGCAAGAAGTCCAAAGGAGTCAAAAGCTTCAAAAATGAAAATTAATTAATTTAAATTAAAAAAATCTAGAGTGTTAAAAATGCCGAATCAGTGAAACATTATTCCTAAAAGAGTCACAAAATGATAGAAAAATTCTTGTAATGGATATAAACTGAGCTTACAAATCGTTGAAAATGTAAAAAATGCTGATTATATATCGAAAATATGTCAAAAATGTGTCATAAATGTGCCATCAAATGACTGAATGACTTAAAGTTTCGAAATTAAATTTTTCTATTTATATAAAAAATTAAAATTTAAATAAAATGTCAAAAAAGTAAGATGTGATATAAGCTAAGATACAAAAGTTGTCAATAAGTCGTCAAAAATGAGTCAGAAAGTGTACCAACTATAACTAAAAAATATGAGAAAAATATTGGAAAGAAAAAGAAAACATCGAACAGTATTGTGGAAAATTAAAAAGAAATATGAGAAAAAATGCGAAAAAAGTCAAACCAGTGCTGAAAATACATCCGAATTAGTGTGAATAAAATGTGAAAAGAGTATTGAAAATTTTTGTAAACTGAGTTTAGAGACGAATAAAGAGATGAAAACACCTTGGAAAAGTATCAAAAATGGGCAAAAAGGTGTAACAAAATGACTGAAAGTCTTGAAAATATCAGGCAGTGACAGAATATATCAAAGAGTACAGTGGGAGAAGGAAAAAAGCATAAAAATACGAAGAACTTAACAAAAGAGGCTCAAAGAAGCGATTTAAATTGTAAAATAATGACCGAAAGGATAAAAGTCACGAGAACATGAACAAATATGTCGAAAAACTTGAGTGATAAAAGAAGAGACAAAAACAACAGAATTGAACGAGTTGAAAAATAAAATGAAACTGAAAAAATGTCTAAGG
Organism: Wyeomyia smithii; assembly: GCF_029784165.1. Taxonomy (NCBI): domain Eukaryota; kingdom Metazoa; phylum Arthropoda; class Insecta; order Diptera; family Culicidae; genus Wyeomyia; species Wyeomyia smithii. Next base: position 29,522,955 of record NC_073694.1, on the reverse strand, counting down.
AGTGGCACTCAAACAGTAGAATGAACAGGAAATTGTTGAAAAGGAGTTCAGCTTAACTTAGAAAAGAATAAAAAAGTCACCAGGAACTGTAAAAAAGCATATAAAAATCGAAAAAGTGCCAAAAGAGTGACGATTTACGAATATCAAAAAGTGATATAAAAAGAAAAAAAAGTCGCACAAAGGCTAGCAGAAATAATTGGTTGAAAAATTGGTCAAAACAGAGACAGCTTAATTGGAAAGTGCCGAAAAAAGTATCCCAAAATGCCAACAAAAAATAAACGTGGGTTGAAAAATTTGAAAACAATCAAACAAAAAAATACCTAAGATTCATGTGTTGAAAAGGTTTGTTCAAAAGTAACAACGTCAAACAAATTTTTAAAAAATTCAAAAGTGCTAAAAAAGTTACAAAACACATTGCGAAAAGTGTCACAAGGTGCAGGATTACGAAATTCAAAATAATGTCGGAAATGTTAAAAAAAAATGATAGAGTGCCAATGATGGTGCAAATAACACAAAAATGTCAAAAAAAAAAACGATGAAAATTTGGTGATGAAAGAGTAAAAAGTGTCAAAACAGGTTAAAAAGTGTCTATAAAGTATAAAAAGCTCAAGCACGTTTAAAAAAGAGGAAATAAACAGTATTGAAATATAACACACATTTTTAAAAATATCAGCAACATGTTAAAATAAAACCAAAATGAGCAATAATAGAAAAACAACAATGAAATAAAACAAAATGAATGATACAGAAACGAAAAACTCAACTGACAACAAGGAGTTAGAAAAGTGTTGAAGAGTGCAGAAAATGTTGAACATATAAAAAATGAGTTAGAAATCTGAACACGAAAAAAGGCCTCACAACAACATACCAAAAGTGTGAAAAAAGCGAACGGCAATAAAATCATCACAAATAAACAAAAACATGTAGAAAACTACTGATAAAGTTTTAAAGTAAGTCAGGAAAGGATAAATCAGTGCTGAAAAAATATAAAAACCAAATAAACACTCTTGGAAATGTCTAAAAAAAGTCGAAATTGCATTACTCAAAAGTGAAATAGCGTCCAGAACGTTAAACAAATGTCATAAAGTGAAATGTTGAAAAAACGATGAAAAATTTCATACAAATTCGAAAGTTTTGGTGTCAAAATGTGTTACATGGTCTGGTAAAATATGTTACAAAAGTTTAAAATGTTTCAAAAAGTATCAAAAATATATGAAAATAATCCACTTATTTTCCACTGTTAAAAAAAGTGTTGAAAAGATGAAAACTAAGTTTAGAAAGGGATAAATGAGCTTATGAAAATTGTAAAAAAGGGACGAATAAATATCTGAACAGTGTCAAAATGGCTAGATAGTGTTGAAATACTGAAAAAGGTACAAAAAAGGGTTGGCAAAGTAACAACAAACAGCAGAAAAGAGTCAAAAAAAGAATTTATAATGGTCAAAAAATTTATCAAAAATTAACAAAAACATTTAACAAGTGCCATGAAGGTGTGAAAATATGTTTATAAATGATAAACAAGTGCTGAACTAAAAAAAAAAATAATAAAAAATATCATGCAATTTTTCAAGTACGTCATGAAAACGTCATAAAGATGCCAAAAATTTAAAACAAATAACGTAAACCAAAGAGTTTTACATAATTAGTATGTAGATATATGCAAAAAAAATTCAAGAAAATTCAAATAACTGCCGAAAAGCGTAAAAAAGTAAAAACAAACAGTGTTAAAATATATTAAAAACAATTTTAAGAGTAGAAACAAGTGATAATAGTGTCTTAAAAAATTTCAAAAGGAACATTGCTTGAAAAAGACCAAAAATATATGAAAAAGTCACATTCCGCGTCGAACACTCGACAGAAACGGACGTGCAAAGTGGTCGTTCTATTACAATCCGGTCCGTGTGTACGAATAGCCAAACAAAAGAGTGTATTATTCGCGCTAAAGGCCAACTAGATTGTGAGTTGTGTCGATACGTTCTGTACCCGGCTCACAACTTTGGCTGTATTGGTGCAAAATACCAGCTGCAGTTTTGATCTGTGCACCGTGAATAGATCTTTTTAATCCAAGCCCATCAGTTGACAGTCGAGTCCGTGTCGCTGTGCTGAGTGATCTCACACCCGGCTCACTGCTGGTGGCTGTATTGGTGCTGCTGTACTGGTGCTGCTGGCTGCTTTGGGTGCAGCTTCGAACGATCGGACAACCACTGCTGGAAGGAAGAAGTAAAGAGGTACGTGTTCTTGTCGGCGCTAGTGCGCTAGTGCGCTACATTTAGCGCAATGGATATAGATCCCTCGCCTCCCGTGCCACCATCCCCGAACCCCCCTGACCCTGACCCTTCTGTTACCCCCTCCCCTGTTCATTCTCCAGTCCCCCCTCGCCCCAGGCTTTACCCGGACGGATCTCAACAGGGCAGCTATACTGTTTATTTTCGTCCAAAGGCAGGAGTGAATTCAAAGCGTTTAAACATACTGCAAATTGCTAAAGACCTGACGAAGGGGTACAAGGCCGTGACCGAAATTTCCAAGGTCCGACCTAACAAGCTCCGTGTCGTGGTCAGTGATCAGGCACAGGCCAATGCTATCGCTTGCTCTGAGCTCTTCACACGCGAGTATCGCGTTTACATACCCGCACGAGACGTGGAGATCGACGGTGTCATAACCGATTCGAGTCTGTCTGTCGAGTGTATCCTAAAAAGCGCAACCGGTTGCTTCAAAAATACCGAAACACAGGCGAAGATTTCGGATTGTAAGCAATTGCGGTCCATGTCTCTCGTCGGCGGTAAAAAAGTTTACACTCCGTCAGACTCGTTTCTCGTTACGCTTGCCGGATCTGCACTCCCTAGCCACGTCTCGATCGACCGGGTTCGTCTGCCTGTGCGATTGTATGTACCCCGTGTTATGAATTGCACCAATTGCAAGCAGTTAGGCCACACAGCCGCCTACTGCTGCAATAAGGCACGATGTAGCAAGTGTGGGGAGACTCATGCGGAAGATTCTTGCAGTGTTAATGCTGAAAAATGTATTCACTGTGGGGAAAACCAGCATGAGCTCTCCACATGCCCGGTGTACATGCAGCGCAGAGATAAAATCAAGCGGTCACTTAAGGAGCGTTCAAAGCGTTCTTATGCTGAGATGCTGAAGAAGACCGTGACCACTTCTACCATAACATCGAACCCCTTTGATCTGTTGTCCTCTGATGAAACCGATTCTGACGATTCATCAGCGGGAACATCTTATGCCAATCCTGGGGAGTCTAGGAAGAGGAAAAATGTTTCTTCTCCTAAACTTCCCCGTAAAGGTCCTATGATTTCCCAAAGTGTAATGAAAAGTACGAACAAACCAAACAGTGCTGCGGAAAAACCGAAGCAAACTCCTCCTGGGCTTGCAAATTTAAAGTCCCAGAAGGAGTTCCCAGCACTGCCAGGAACATCTAAAACCCCAGTTGTTCCTTTTGCACATCCAGTTGATGAAACAAACTCTGGATTAGTGAAATTTTCTGACATTGTGGACTGGATTTTTGAAAATTTCAATGTACCCGATCCAATTAAAATTTTTCTTACAGCATTCCTCCCAACAGTTAGATCATTTTTAAAGCAGTTGACTGCCCAATGGCCCCTCCTTGCAGCGATTGTATCCTTCGATGCCTAATTCAACTGCGTATATGAAGGATTCTATCTCTGTCTTACAGTGGAATTGTAAAAGAATTTTACCAAAAATTGATTCGTTTAAAGTTTTGATAAATAAAAACAAATGCGATGCATTTTCCCTTTGTGAAACTTGGCTCACTTCAAATATTGATCTCAACTTCCATGATTTTAATATTATTCGCCTTGATCGAGACACCCCATATGGAGGAGTACTTTTAGGGATTAAAAAGTGCTATTCTTTCTATCGTATTAACCTCCCCTCGATTCCAGGCATCGAAGTTGTCGCATGTCAAATGACAATACAAGGTAGAGAGCTTTGTATTGCCTCAATATATATTCCTCCCAGAGCACAGGTTGGGCAACGGCTGCTCTTTGATTTAATAGAACTTCTTCCCTCGCCACGTTTGATTTTGGGAGACTTCAACTCTCATGGTGTGGCTTGGGGTTCCCCTTACAATGATAACCGCTCCTCTTTAATCTATAACCTTTGCGATGACTTCGACATGACTATTTTAAACAACGGTGAAATGACACGTATCCCGAAACCTCCAGCGCGCCCAAGCGCTTTGGATCTATCCTTATGTTCGACGTCGCTACGGTTGGATTGCACATGGAAGGTAATCCTCGATCCTCACGGTAGCGACCATCTGCCTATTCTTATTTCAATTACAAACGGGTCAACTCGCATGCGACCAATTGACATTCCGTATGACCTCACACGGAATGGCGATTGGAAGTTATACGAGGAAATGATTTCAAAAGCGGTCGAGTCGATTCAACATCATCCACCACTTGAAGGATACAACCTCCTCGCGGGCTTGATTCTCGACGCCGCGTTGCAAGCCCAAACGAAGAAATATCCCGGCGTAACGATCAAAGAACGGCCTCCCACTCCGTGGTGGGACCAAGAGTGCTCCGATGTCTACACGCAAAGATCCGACGCGTTTTTGGCCTTCCAGAAGGGAGGTATACCCGACGACTATATACGGTATTCGGAGCTTAATACCAAGCTTAAAAGCCTGGCTAAAGCAAAGAAACGCGGATATTGGCGTCGGTTCGTGCACGAGACGTCGAGGGAGACATCGATGAGCACTCTTTGGAACACAGCCCGAAGAATGCGGAATCGCGTAACGGTCAACGAAAGCGAGGAGTCTTCAAGTAGGTGGATATTTGATTTTGCCAGGAAAGTATGTCCGGACTCTGTTCCTGAGCAAAACATTGTTCGCGATGCGTCTCCGGGCCACGACGCGATTGAATCACCTTTTACGATGGCAGAATTTTCAGTTGCCCTCCTGTCCTGTAACAATAACGCGCCTGGGTTAGATAGAATCAAATTCAACTTGTTGAAGAATCTACCCGGCAATGCCAAGAGGCGCTTGTTGTACTTGTTCAATAAGTTCCTGGAGCAAAATATTGTACCGCAGGATTGGAGGCAAGTGAAGGTGATCGCCATCCAAAAACCAGGGAAACCAGCTTCTAATCACAACTCTTATAGGCCGATTGCAATGCTATCCTGTATCCGGAAATTGATGGAAAAAATGATACTCCGTCGTTTAGACCATTGGGTCGAATCAAATGGTCTACTATCAGATACTCAATTTGGCTTCCGCCGTGCCAAAGGGACGAATGATTGTCTTGCGTTGCTTTCAACAGATATTCAGCTGGCGTATGCTCGCAAAGAACAAATGGCGTCTGCGTTCTTGGACATTAAGGGGGCTTTTGATTCCGTTTCTATTGACATTCTTCCGGGTAAACTTCACCGACAAGGATTTTCTCCAATTTTGAACAATTTTTTGCACAATTTGTTGTCCGAAAAGCACATGCATTTTACGCACGGCGATTTGGCAACTTTTCGCATTAGCTACATGGGTCTTCCCCAGGGCTCATGTTTAAGCCCCCTTCTTTACAACTTTTATGTAAATGACATCGACGAATGTCTAGCAAACTTATGCACGATAAGACAACTTGCAGACGACAGTGTAATCTCTGTTACAGGAGCCAAAGCTGCCGATTTGCAAGGACCATTGCAAGATACCTTGGACAATTTGTCTGCTTGGGCTTTACAGCTAGGTATCGAATTCTCTCCGGAGAAGACTGAGATAGTAGTTTTTTCTAGGAAGCATGAACCTGCTCAGCTTCAAACACAATTAATGGGTAAAACGATTTCTCAGGTTTTGGTACACAAATATCTTGGTGTCTGGTTCGACTCTAAAGGCACCTGGGGTTGTCACGTGAGGTATCTGATGAAAAAATGTCAACAAAGAGTGAATTTTCTTCGTACAATAACCGGACAATGGTGGGGAGCCCACCCAGGAGACCTTATAAGGCTTTACCAAACAACGATATTGTCTGTTATTGAATACGGGTGTTTCTGCTTCCGCTCCGCAGCAAACACACATTTGATCAAACTGGAGCGAATATAATATCGTTGTTTGCGTATCGCCTTAGGTTGCATGCAGTCGACCCATACGATGAGTTTGGAGGTCTTAGCTGGAGTACTACCATTGAAAAACCGCTTCTGGAGCCTGTCTTCTCGTATTCTAATCAAATGTGAGGTCTTGAACCGTCCCGTGATTATCGACTTATCAAATACTTCTGATTCTACTGTGTTTTTCGATACATCCATGATAGAAGAAACTCGTGGAATCCCGGAAATTCGACATACTACCAAAATATCGAAACATCAACTGCGACAATATGTACTACACTGACGGATCACTTCTTGATGGGTCCACTGGCTTCGGTATCTTCAATAACAATTTACCCGTCTCCCATAAGCTCGATAATCCTGCTTCTGTTTACGTCGCAGAATTAGCTGCAATTCAGTACTCCCTAGGGATTATCGAAAAAATGCCCACGGACCATTATTTCATCTTTACGGACAGTCTCAGTTCCATTGAGGCTCTCCGATCGATGAAAGATGTTAAGCACTCTCCGTATTTCCTGAGGAAAATACGGGAACATTTGAGTGCTTTATCCGAAAAATCTACTCAGATTACCTTAGCGTGGGTCCCTTCTCACTGCTCGATACCGGGCAATGAGAAAGCGGACTCTTTGGCTAAGGTGGGCGCAACAAACGGTGATATTCATGAAAGACCAATTGCCTTTGATGAATTTTTCGCATTTGTACGTCAGAATACGATCATCAGTTGGCAAAATTCTTGGACTAGAGGGGAACTGGGAAGCGGGTTACATTCCATTATCCTCAAGGTATCGACGAACCCGTGGTTCAAGGGGTTGGATGTAGGTCGGGATTTCATTTGCGTGATGTCCCGGCTTATGTCCAATCACTATAGATTTGACGCGCATCTCCGTCGTGTTGGGCTCGGGGAGAGTGGTATCTGTGCCTGTGGTGAAGGTTATCACGACATAGAGCACGTTGTTTGGTCATGCCCTGTACACCGTGACGCCAGGTCTAGATTAGTAGCTTCCCTGCAGGCCGAAGGTAGGCAGCCGGCTGTTCCTGTTCGTGATGTCTTGGCGAGCCGTGACCTATCCTACATGTCCCTTATATACGTTTTCCTGAAATCCATCCACGCCCCAGTTTAGTTCTATCCCCTTCCGCCTACATCCAACCAAACGACAAGAACACGTTAAGACCCCGGATCCGGAAACAGCAACTAGACCCGCACGATACTCTCAGGCCCCGAGGGAGACAACCCAATATGCCAGTCCGTAATATCTTGGCCCAGCAGCGGAACATATTCAATATGCTGCTTACCTATGGCGATGGAAAACCATCAAACAACAAACCAGTGCTTTTCATGCAAAACATTCTAGCTTAAGTTAGATTTTGTTTCAGCTCGTAGTCGGCAGCGAGGATAAAAAATTTGCTTTTAGTTATTAAGATACTTTAGAAAGTAAGATACCAGATATAATTGGCGCCGTTAAACATTGAATTGTATTTGTGCCGTGTCAAATAAACTATAGATGAGGAAAAAAAAATATGAAAAAGTCGAAAAACTTAATAAAAAGAGTGCGTTAAAAAATGACAAAAGGCTAACAATAAACATGTTTAAGAAGTTAAATTCAGGAGAAAAAATAAAAAGTGGCAATCGAATGTCAAAAGTTAGAAAAGATTTTCTAAACCTAAAGTGTATCTGGAAATGGTAAAAGAAACCGAACAAATATCTAAGAAGTGTCAATATAGTGTCAAAAATGCACCAGTGTATGGTGGAAAGTGTTAACAATATTAAAAAAAAAACAAACAATGTCACAAAATGTATTGAAAAAGTTGAAAAATCATAACAAACACGGTTAAAAGACGTGTTGTAGCATTTCCCTTACAATGCGTGATAGTTTATTTGAAATACACTAAAGTCGCTTTTTACGCGGGGGATACGTGCCGCGTGAAAAAACCGCGTAAAAAACGCGTAAATTCTGCAATCCGAGTGAAGAGAAACCGAAATCCGCGCAAAAAAAATACCGCGAAACTTTCTAAAACTACAACCAAATGTCAAACAGATGGCGAAATTGACGAAAATTGCGTAGAAAATTTGATGAAAAAGAGTTGAAAAGACCCTAAACAAATTTAAGACGTGTAGAATATCTAACAGAGAGCATCAAAACTGTGCGAAATAATATTCAAAACGAATGAGAAAAGAACCATCACAAAAGTCGATAATGTCAAAAAAGCGAAGTTAAAAATTATTCAACAAGTGTAAATAAATACCAAAGAAACATCAAAAAATGGCAGAAAAAGAAATCAAAAAATAATGAAAAGAGTAACTAAAACCGTCGAAAACATGTGTGAGAAAGTGTGAAAAAATATATACAAGGTGACAAAATATAATAAACACACAAAAACGCAAGAACGTCTAACATGTCCAAACAGCTAAAAATGTCAAAATATAATAAACTATAAAATCTTGAATTAAATTTAATCGTAGTTTTGCGTATGTTAGTCGTTCTTTTGTTCAAATAATGATTAATTTACTCTCTCTCTACAATACCTGTTACGTAACATCTCATAAAATCAACATGTGAAGGCCCGTTATTTCTATTATGGTGCCGGTTTATTGGCTTGCAGATTGATCGATAGCTCCAAGAAGTTATGAGATGCAGCATTAAAAATTAGATGCTATAAAATGTGTTTCTCGTTCGTGATTGCACCTAAAGAAATCAGTAGTAAACTGCAAGCGAGTACTTGCCGGACTAGGAAGGCATAATATACGGTTACAATAGGGAGCGAACGTTAATGGACTCGCGATACAAAGCGGGAGTTTGGTCAATTGTCTAGAGCTCTGGTGAATGTTTGCAAAAAAACACAGTCAAGGCGAATGTGTTTTTATAGTTAGTGTGAAAGGTGGAATAAATTTTCGCATACCGAAAACGAGCAAATCCTACGCATTGAAGTCTTTCCCCGAAAGCAAGTGACGAACCCTCACTTGGGTCAATCATTCGTTTCAGAATTTCTGCGAGCGCTGACATTTAAGCACAAAAACCGTTTTATGACACTTGCAGTAAATTAACCCAGCGCGAGTGACATCAGCGGTGAAAATTACGTTTCGAGTGTCGGCTGATTATTGCAGGTTCAGGTCCAGATACGTAAGACCAATGTTTGACAACACGTAACCGAGATTACTGTCTGTGTGTCTGCGTATGTGGCAGCGAGAAACCCAGGGGGCTGAGAGGGAGAGACAAAACAACACCGGTGGCAATTGCGACAATTAATTCATTACATGTCCACTTAGCACGGGCAGCGTGTGTTCTCATCCTAACAGTTTCACGGTGACTGCGAAGCATTATCGTGTTACTGTTTTTTTTGTCAGCCTCAACAAAGTGCGACATCGGAGGTTTAATGGGCTCGTTTCGAGTTTTTGTTTTAAATATCTGCACTGCAATCGACGCATTTGGCTTCCTGGTTTGGGCATTGTTCACTGTACCAATGTGAATACTGATCAAAAGTTGATAATTCCCTAGGAAAACTATTTCTCAACATTCTTGAATATGGCAGGTATGCAGTTAAAATAGTCACCCAGCAGAACGGAGGTGACATACGCGGGGCGTTACTCAGACCGGTATGCGATTATTGGTACCTTGGGGTTGAGCGGCCCTCGACATGGGCTGTAAAACAGGTTACGGATCGACGACGGCTGGCTTGGTAATCATATTCAGAACTTTTACTTTCGCACCGCCAAAGGCGGATCTTGTCCAGTTGGGGGCATTTACGAGCAGAACCGGTGAGTGCTTGTGCGCTTGTTGCTCTAGATATCGCTGTGCAGTGATAAAAGGGCACCCCGGTGTGGGTCTTGAGCTTAATAAATAACCAGCGCCAATCAACCAAGCAGAGGTGAGTTACTTGTCCGGTAGAAGAACAAAACACCGACGCTCGCGGTATTCCCAAGAACTCGCCGATGGTCGAATGACGGTTTACTCTCAATTCCAGCTAATGATCGTTCCACACGAGCTCATTAACCCGACCAGAAAAACCCGAACGAGGTGGGTAAACGCTTTAATTAGTTCATTATGAGCTGCAGCTATTAAATCAGAAAAAACAACACAAATGCACCACAGCACAGGTGGAAAGACGACCTTCATGACCCAAATTCGATCCGGTAAGAACCATACACAGTGCTCCGACTCCAAAGCAATTGCTGTGTTCGATAACGATTACCGGCCAGATTGGATCTCGTATCGGAAGTGCGTCGGCAGTGAGTCAGGAAAAACGAAACTGTTACATTACAGGTGTAAAAACTTAAACAATCGTCGTTTTTTCCGACTGCTGTAAACTGCTCCAGTGGAGATTCGATATGGGAAAATAATGATCCGGAGTTCATTAATATTTACATTAGAACGAAGATCAAGCAAACATACTGATGTCTACAATGAGACGCAGCGCAGCTGCTGGAATTACTTAGTTTTTTTTTGCACAAACAATAACCAAGCTGGTTAAAATGATGAATGGCTTAATACCATCAATGCCACTCGAAATTGGTTAGTTAAACAGCACCCGGGGAGGCAGCAAATAATTATTGTTTATTATTGAGTTTTTGTAAACTACAACTAGACTTAGACAGCTTGAAAAAAAAAACAGTTCAATCTAACTTTCGGAAAGTCAATCACCGAACGACCTTCCGGGTCGAGAGTGAAACGAAAAAACCCATTTTGGAAAGTGGTCGAAAATCGTTCAAGCTTGATCAAGCGCGAAACAGAAAGCAAGGCAATCAACATGGCCAGTCCTCGGTGCATTTTCCACGCTATCACTGCCGCTTGGTTTGAACAAAAGGAATTTCGATTCCGAAATTGAATGCCACCACGGCTAGTTAGGGTTGGTTCGAATTATTCTACATACTTGAGCTGCGTGTTCTGTTATATATGCATGATTGGCGGAGAATCCATGGACTGTACAATCAGTGGCTCCGCTGTTGTGGCGGCTAAATTGGAATCAGTCAAGCGACTAATTGATTTTATTTTTCATCCGAAGGTTGGTGATTTATTTATTCAAAAATTGGGTTTTGGGTGAAAAAGTTGGATGGAACAGGATTTCTACAGCCACACATGGTTACATGCTCGCAAACTATCGTATGTCTGATACTTATATTTGTAATTTTTAAATCTCTCAACTCTCTTGTCATTTTACAAATTTAGGATTTATGCTGGTTACTACCAGGAGACGTTCTGTGAACGATTTATTTCTAGAGGTTTTATAGAATTTGACAAACCACATATTTTCTAAACTATCTTGAATCCGGGGATCAGATTCAAGATTGTTTCGTAAATATCTCAATCCAACAAATCATTATTACTTTGTGGTCATCGTCATTTATTAGTCTGATTTTTAGTCATAAGTTTTAAAACATAATCATCATTTGTTGGTTATTTTCATTAACATTTTTCTATTGGTTACAGCTGCCGATACTCATTTTTTGTCAAAATTTAAATTTCCAGGTGATCAATAACATTTTATCGAGCAAAAATAAATACAGCAAAGATTAAAGAGCATCAAATTTTGAAAGACCAATTAGTGAATTTATATGTGTGTGCTAATCTGTATTACCAAATGATGAAGCTCGTATGCGAAAGACAAACCAATTCCGAAAAAGTTGTATTTTGATTTTCTAAAGAATATTGAAAATATTAAAGGGAATAAGTGTTGAAACGAAACGAAACTGAGAGCAGCTGCTAAGCTTAATTTTTCGGTCTTTCATGAACATGCTCAAAATTGTATACAATATAGAATGTTTTGAATGAAAATCAATTTTATCACGAAATAAAAATGTTGGTTTTTCATGTTTTAATTTCTCCAAAGATTCTACCATACCAATAAACTAGGGTCTTACGAAACTTAGAAATTTTCCCGAAAACCATTAAAGCACTAAACAAAGCGTATCGTCACAAACATCGATTTCCTATGAGTTTTTAATGATCATTTCTTTACCATCATTTTTCGATCAACAAGTAACAATCAAAATGCTTCAAAAACTAAGGATTGTTCTGTTTTCGTTTTATGCTGACTTACATTAAAGTCTATGATTATATTTTGGTTTTATTTAATAGCCATCCGTCCGCAAGTCTTCTTTACAGCCATACTATGCCAACCGTCATACGCATGAAGCTGTATGATAGTCCTACTGATGACCAAATAAAACTAAAACCTGCAGACTATAATTGTGGCTGAAATAAAACTTGGTGATCGTAACTTAGGCAGATGAATACCATGACAGGCTTTTTGGGTTCAGGATATGCTGTGTTCTGATCAAATTGAGAGAACCAGTTATGATGAAGGATGTTGGATGCGTTCGAGAGTTAATCCGAAAACAACAGGTCGTCTTGAATAGGTAAAATGCAAAATTATGAAACTCAATCCCAAATCAGCATTTTATTTTACAATATTACCGATACCACCGGGTAGTTTTGAAATTCGAATGATGGATTAAACTAAAACAAAATTTAACAAATCATGGCATTTATCCAACACCTTAGTGCAGATGAATAAAATTTTAATTGAATATTCATATTCTACAGAATTACGACGGCGCGCAGTAATTACGATAAAAATCGTGGCCGGTTCCATCATAAATATTCTACGGTATGTGTTTTTCCATGCACAAGAACGATTTGAATGACAATAATAAATTAATCATTATAGAAAGAAAACTCAGACATTTATGTTTTCACGACACTGTCGGAGTATAACGTTGTCATTGAGAAATGAAGCCAAGATAAAATTTGGTTATTTACACCTAATTTGAAGGCCATTCTTTGGCAAGCAAATCGGCCTGTTGAAAACGTTTGGTCCTATGATGGAGCGCATATTAAGTTTTGATGACTGCAATAAACCTGGGCCAACTAGCCATGGCACATGTAAAAGCTGTTGATAATAGGTCTTTATTGCCACGTGGTCGGCATTGAAGGTTTTATGTTTTGGTTCTATCTAGCACTAAGAAACTCAGATATAGCCTATTTTGTTACTTGGGGTGATTGATCGTGGTTCGCGCGATGCAAGAACTGATCCTGGTTCGTGCTATTAACTCGATAATCAATATACCACTGAATAGTCAGAGATATTAAATTAAATTAGTTTGCAAAGACTCTTCTATTTTTTAACTATATATATATATATATATATATATATATATATATATATATATATATATATATATATATATATATATATATATATATATATATATATATATATATATATATATATATATATATATATATATATATATATATATATATATATATACCTTTTAAAAAAAAAAAACTACTTCAACTAGCCCAGATAATTAAGCTAATAAAAGATGCTAATTTGACTGCCAATGTCTCCACCGAGGTAGCCTGTTTAAACTTCTCTACAGGATTTAGGCCCATGATGTAAAACTTCGAATTAATTTTAAAACTTCGATCCATCTATATTTTACCAGTATTGAAACTTTTTATCATAAAATAAAATCTGCGATTGTGAATTATTTCAATATAAAAATATTAGTTTTTTTGATCCTGGTTCGCACTGCAAATGTTCGTGGTTCGTGCTAGCAGTTTCACGAAATCACCGCTAGAGGCAGTGCGCATTGTTTATTTTTAACCTACGAGTTTCAGCAAGAACGTCGTGAAAAATCGAAACAAACCGTCGGACTGTTCTATAAAACATAGAAGTTGGACGAAAAAACAATAATTTAACTAGCAAAGTAAAATAATAAATGAGTCCCTTTTACAATAAAACTGAGAAGAAGGACGTCCAACGAGACTTCTCTGGCGGATTACTAGCGGCGATATTTGACAGGAGGAACAAGGTCACACACAAGCACGGATAAACTAATAATAAGTATGTCACTTTTCAAATATGGAATTGCTAATAATGGTGCAATTCCACAAAGAAACGAGCAACAAATTTCATCAGCCATTTTTGATTTGGCTTAAACTTTGCATAGACGTTTTTGTTGGCAAAAGGTGCCATTTTGTGCTATTGGTTTAATTTTATGAAACAAGACTCATTTTTAAGAAGCTATTTATCAATGCTATTTTGTGAAGGTATTGATGATATCATATATTTTTAGATTTGTTTCTGTTTAAAAAACGACTGGAACGGTTAGTTTAACGGATTTATCGGCTTAATCAGTCCGTGTATACAAGCATATATTTTTAGAGCCAAAACGGTTTGTTTGTTCGGTGTGACGACTGTAGATAATAGTTTTGGCTTTCCTAAATAAATATACACTCTAACAATTTTTTTTATGAAGCAAACTTGAAAACAAAAATTTAAAAAATATTATCCATAAGAGCTCGTTTTATGAAAATTTATTTTTTTTTATGAAAATTGCAAAAGATTTCCTAAACATTAAGGACTGTCCGATCTGGAAGAATTCAGGAAAAAAAGGTCTATTTTTCATATTTTGCAATTTTTTTATACATGCTATACTTTTTTTGGAAGGACGCCGCCTAGATCAAATGGTTTACCTTCCTGTCTAGTCTAGTCTAGTCTAGTCTAGTCTACACTAACACAGTCAGTACTTGAAAGAATCCTGGAAAATGATATCCATCATTCCCATACATTTTTCTTGCCAACGGCAAGGCCTCCTGTGTAGCGCAATATAATACAATATAATCTAAGAACAGGGACAATCCGTACCAACCGATCCGTATGTAAGATTTAAATTCTAGTTATATAATTAGTTGGGAGTGATAAAGCTAAAAAATTACACCCCTTTGTTGACCAATCTCCTGGGATGGAAACCAGGGGTGACATTGCGCATTTCGCTTCGAATAACTCGAACCGAGAGAAATCAAACTCGTTTCGAGATGGAGTTGGTATTGCGTATTATTTTCGACACCCCAATTTTATTGCAGTTTATTTCGAGCAAACATTGGCTCGAAAATAAATGTCAGATTTGTCTAGGGGCTGGACAACTTGATTTTCATGAAAATATTTCGGTAATATTATACGATATCGGTTGATGAATTTTGATATTTATTATTTATCCGACACATTGACATCACACCGACGCCTAATAATGCAACGATAAATACTTTGTAATATCTAGTATTGGAAATATTCCGCCATATATCAATAGTGTCTTGCCCCTAGAGATTGGCATTTTTCACGTTTATAATAAGATTTGTCCTTGAAACAAAATATTAATCTTTGAATGTTTTTCTAAGATCTTCTAGTGATGAAAATGGTTTTAGGAATATACAAAGACGTAAACAATAAGATATGAGAATTAGGCTTTCATTAAATGAAACAAAGTTAGTTATTTTCTGATGCAAAAGAAATTTCTTTTTCATGGTTTCGTCAACATTTCAGAATAAGCACTCAAACCTATTTTAAGTACAATATTTCCCTCCAAACTGCACTAGTACAATTCCTGCTCCGTTAAAGTTAGCCCCTACTTTGAATCTACTTGCTAGTGGAATTAATGTTTTTCCGCTCCACAGATGTTTAGTGAAATTATTGATGTTTTAGTCAACAAACTTAAGTACAAACGAACGTCTTCAACTTATCGACCATTTTTTATCACTTTCGAGCTAAAAAATGCTCGATCAAACTATAACGTAATGCCAGTTTTGCTCGAAGATCAACTGCAATAATACGCCATCTAGTCGTTTCGAGCATGAATCGAAATCGGCAATGTCAAATGTGGTCGAAACGAACAAAAATCACTCGAAACGAAATGCGCAATGATGGAACATAGGTATTTCCAGCTTATGTTCGGGTTTCGAAATCAAGGATATAGCGCCTTTACTCGTTTCCAAATTCCCCTAATCCAGTTTGCACAAGAAGCTATAACGAAAACAATCATTTATAAATAAAACAAGGAATACCTAGCTTGCAGTCTTCAGATGTTGAAAAGAAAAGGTTGCTTATTCTTCATCGCCAAAGCATTTTCTCCAAAGCGAAGAGGATTTTCAAAATTCGAGCATCTCTTTTCTCCGATTTCTCCAATAGAAAACGTTCGTTTCACTGTCAAAAATGATTGAGTCCCGCGCTCTCGCTCTCTCCCTCTCTCTGGTGCGAACAAATCATAGTCGAACTATCGCCAAGGTAGCCAAAAAAAAAACAATGTGTGTTCGGTTTGAAATTTACTAATTTTACACTTTTCACACATGGCGCACTAAATTCCCACTCTGAAAAAAATGCACGTAAAATTTACCGGGAGAAGTGACTGATTTTCATCCACCTTCTTTTCACGTAACTTTTGCCGGTTTCTCGAAAGTCGACTATGTGTCAGTGTGTTAGTGTCAACTTCAGTGTCAAAGGTCTACGTGTTGGTCAGGTTACCTAATTTTCACGTACCTTTTTAAGTGACATTTAGGTGAAACCATAAATAGAACGCATAAATCCCACATAATTTTCACGTTCTGTTTACGTGTTATTCAGATGGAAGCTACGTGAGTTTCAAGTAAATAAAATACACAGCGCATATAAAAAATAAAATTTATTTTCAAATTTCAACAATAAAATAATTTGCTTAGAATCGACATTTCCGCCAGGAGAGAACCAGGAATGGCCGGAATGATTGTCAACCGTTCATAGTTTCGACGCAGGAGGTGTTCCGCTTGAAACTGACTGTTGACGACTCCAATCGTTCCGGAGCTTCGGAAAAAATTCACCAACTGCAAATTAGAAAGTTTTTTTTTGTTTTTTTTTTTTTTTTTTTTTTTATTCTAATTAAATATAATAAGATAAAGGCCCAATCGCAGAGAGCATAACGGGGCCGAAATAATTATTGGAGTAGGGAAAAGCCTGCTTCAGTAAAATTAATAAATATTTCTCCTCAAACAGGCATAAAAACCCTCTCATCTTTTCATATACAATAATACAATTATAAATAAGTTACAAATCATAAAACACAATCTTGATAAGTATGGTTCCTGCAGCTTCAAGAGCCAAATATATTTCGGGAACGTCTTATTCCTGGTTAAGCGCGTAAATAGAATCTGAAATGAAAACAAAAGTGTACTAAATAGGAACATCAATTGATTTAAGGAAGGAATATAGAAGACGCATATATGGGAAATCTAAAATTGCTAAGACATCACGAACAGGGACATTTGGTTGTTTATTCCGAGCTTTAAGAGAATTTTCTAAATTGGATCTAGCTTCACGATATAACGGACATGACCAAACAACATGTTCAATATCGTGGTAACCCTCGCCACAGGTGCAAAGGTGATCCTCTGTGAGTCCTATACGACGAAGGTGAGCAATAAACCAGTAATGATTGGACATAAGCTGAGACATCATACAAATGAAATCACGACTTACGTCCAATTTGTGGAACCAAGGTTTTGAAGAAACTTTAGGAATAACTGAATGACACCATCTTCCTAGATCTCCATTGTCCCAAGAGTTTTGCCAGTTCATGAGCGACTCTCGACGTATAGAACTAAAAAATTCATTGAATTCAATAGGTCTTTCATAAATGTCACCATGTACCGTACCGATCTTAGCTAATGAATGAGAAGGGATCCATACTAATGTAACCTGAGATGCGATTTCGGATAAAGTACTCAAATGGTCGCGTATTTTATTCAAAAAATACGAAGAACTCTTTATACTTTTTATCGATCGGAGAGCTTCAATAGCACTGAGGCTGTCCGTAAAGATGAAGTAATTGTCTTTAGGCAAATTTTCAACAAAACTTAATGTGTACTGAATAGCAGCCAGCTCTGCGACATAAACAGAAGCAGGGCTTTCGAGTTTGTAAGCGACGGATAAATTATTGTTATAAACACCGAAACCAGTAGATCCGTTGAGAAAAGAACCATCGGTATAAAATGAATTATTACAGTTTATATTTTGATATTTTTCACGAAATAGATTTGGAATCTGTTGTATACGTAGTTGATCAGGCATACTACGAATTTCATTTAACATTGATGTATCAAAAAATAGGGTAGAATCAAAGGTATCTAATGAGTAAATATTATTTGAAGGAAATGAAGAAGGGTTGATATTTTGAGACATGTAATTGAAATAAACAGTCATAAAACGAGTTTGAGATTGAAGTTCAACAAGTCTTTCAAAGTTATTTATTATCATAGGATTCAAAATTTCACTTTTCACAAGAATGCGAGAAGTGATAATCCAAAAACGATCTTTTAAGGGGAGAACGCCCGCTAACACTTCTAAACTCATCGTATGAGTTGAATGCATACAACCTAAATCAATGCGTAAACAGCGATGCTGTATTCGTTCAAGTTTTATGATATGAGTTTTTGCGGCAGAAGTTTTTTTTTTTTTTTTTTTTGTTGATCTGAATATTTTTCTGGCTACTTACATTGCGTTTCTTCAATATTTAATTAGCTGGAGCAGCTCAGGCGTTGTTTGTACGCCATATTGAATTTTTTTTGCATACTAAAAATTCACGTAAATTCCGTTATCGGAAACATCACACCACAGCCGCACTACCACTAATAAAGTCGAAACACACAAATACCAACGCGCTGAAACTATTCACATTATAATTTGACCGATTGTACGTGAATTGACATTGAATCGTACGTGAAGTTCAGGTAAAAGTTACTAATGTCACGTAAAATGGCAGATTTTCTTAAGGTCAGTCACTTACGTGATTTTTTAGGTGGATTTTACGTGCCTATTTTTCAGATTGTAGCGTCAATCACACCCCGAGAGCAGCGATGCCAGATTGGAAGACATGTCTTCAAATGGAAGACATTTACCCTGCGATGAAGACATCTTTGTTTGTAAAGACAAATGGAAGACATTCGAAAATATGTGACATTACTTTACTTTTCAACAAATCTCTCCGTGAAGGCCAATTCTCCTCTAGCTGGAAATAGCTGGAAATACATAAAAAAAGGAGAAAAATAAAATATCGCAAACTATCGTGACAGAACTTGAATGAAGTTATGATTGAAGTACTGGGGTGGCATTGCGGATTTTGTTTCGAGTGATTTTTGTTCGTTTGAACACATTTGAGCCGTTGAGAGCAAAAGTGGTACATGTATGGCACATTTACACTTTTTGGGTTTTTTTTTGCATAAATTGATGCAGAACGCAATAATGTACTAGACTATCCAAGAAAAACCGAGATCTGATATCCTAAACCAAAGTTGAAGCCAACGCAATTTTTGGTAATTAACATAATCGCCATTTCGTTGAGAGCAAAAGTGTTTGTACATGTCCAGTATGTGCATGTTAGATGAATTGTAAGTCGAGGATCTTAGGATAAAAAACGATCAGCAAAGTTGGTCAAGTGTTTGAGTACTTTCAGATGAAGATCTGTCTACTTTGGAATTTTCCCACTACGTGGCGCTAGTGTACCCGTGACTATTTTGTAACAGAAAGCATTTTACCTATTACAGTATCAACTCGTATGCTGTTACCAAATACATATACACTAGCGCCACGAAGAGACAGAATTCCTAAAGAGATCATCATTCTATATAGTACTCAATTACTTGGGCAACTCTGCTGAAGACATGAATGTTCTATGTCCTAAGATTAGAGAGCTATAATGCATCCTTCATGCTCACACTGGACATGTACCACTTTTGCTCTCAACGTTTTCTGGTTGTCATTATTATTTTTCCCATAGAACAAAAGTGGTGCATGTTTTTCCATTGAAGTTTGTGTAAGTTTCTCAACCAGAATTGTATTTGAAGTAGGTCGGAGTGCTCCCCGCCTTATCTTGAAATGTTAACGAAACCATGAAAATAAATTTCTTTTGCATCAGAAAATAACTAACTTTGTTTCATTTAATGTAAGCCTAATATTCATATCTTATTATTTACGTCTTTGTATGTTCTTAAAACCATTTTCATTAATAGAAGAATCGTAGAACAACATTCAAAGATGAGTGTTTTGTTTTAACGACAAATCTTATTATAAACGTAAAAAATACCAATCTTTAGGGACAAGACACTATTGATATATGGCGGAATATTTCCAATATTAGATATTACAAAGTATTTATCGGTGCATTATTAAGCGTCGGTGTGATGTCAATGTGTCGGATAATCGATACCGTCTGCCGGGGTGAGATTGTGCCAAAAAAGGATACATTTTTGTTCCTTAGCTTGTAATGTACACATGTAGGCAATTAGTTTGATTAAAATTAAGTCAATGCACACTTGAATGATTAGTTAACGACTGCCACAAGTATGGTTAAGTTACAATAAACTATAATTTTGCTAAAATTAAATGAACTATGGCCTAATCTTACCCCTTCTATGGGGTGAGATTGTGCCAAAAACAAAAAGATGACTTCAACACCTGAAAAATGAACAGTATTGTATCTACGAATAATTCACATAAATAACATGATAAAACAGTAAATATAGAGTCGACCATAAACAAAGTGGACTATTAAGGGGCTGTAAGGGGTAGACCAGAAACTACGTTTCATATGAATTGTAGAAAAATGTATGACTTGAACAAATCGATATCTGAAGTAACCAGTTATGAGAACGTGGCTTATAGACAGTCGCTATACACATAGTGGCGCCTCCAGGTAGCTTAGAAAGAGAAAACGTTAGGACATAAGGCCTGAGAAGACTTTTAGTTTCAATTATTATATGTCATTGACCACTGTATATTCCATTGGAGATCTCAAAACCGCTGGAAACGTATCCACAACCCTCCTTCCTCGCTGGAAAAGTCATCAGTTAATATAGAATCGGAGTACAAAATTTTGTTACATTCCATAAGTAATATCAGTCAGCGTAAATTTCCATCTAACAGTTGCTAGCTTACTGTTCTCAAGCTTTTAGTCATTATTTCAAATAATACCTTGGCTAGACAACACACCCTATGTAAAAAATGCGAGTGTTTTGGTGATACTGATATAATTTTGTCGTAAATATGAATTCCGTACATTGTACCGTTCATCACAGCTTGGCACAATCTCACCCCAAAAGGGCTAGAAAATTGTACAGTTTAGAAAAATATTATTTTTTGAGCCAACACAGATTTAATGCATGATATTTCCTCAACACATTCAAGACGACATCCTAACGTACCAACTGAGCAGTAAGTTGATGAGATTTCTTGAACGGGTTGGTTTGCCTTGGACATTTTTGGATAACGTTATTTGCGCATGTTTTTCACCCTGTACTTTGAAACATTATTTAAGTGAAACAGTTCACTGATATTATCTATATTTTATTTGAAGTTGTGAATAAATATGTCACGTTTCATAAAGTATCGAGTTTGAGGTATTAGGTTCTAGAAATCTCAAGTAATTTAACATACAAACATTTCCCGTTTTGGTTCAATCTCAACCCCGTGGCTTAATCTCACCCCGGCAGACGGTAGCTATCAAAATTTATCAACCGACATCGTATAATGTTACCGAAATATCTTCCATGAAAATAAAGTTGTCTGGCCCCTAGACAAATCTGACACTTATTTTCGAGTCAATGTTTGCTCGAAATAAACTGCAATAAAATTGGGGTGTCGAAAATAATACACAATACCAACTTTACCTCGAAACGAGTTTGATTTCTCTCGATTCGAGTTACTCGAAGTGAAATGCGCAATGTCACCCCTGTTCTCTAGCTGTAAAAAAACATATATCGGCTGATCAACATGGCTTTTACCCCAAACGATCCGTTTCCATGAATCTGGTTCAGTTTACTTCCTCTGCGTAATATTGATGCCGGTTCTCAGGACGCAAAATATACTGATCTCAAAGCAGCCTTCGATAGAGTTGATCATAGCG
The DNA here is from genome assembly GCF_029784165.1 of Wyeomyia smithii. Taxonomy (NCBI): domain Eukaryota; kingdom Metazoa; phylum Arthropoda; class Insecta; order Diptera; family Culicidae; genus Wyeomyia; species Wyeomyia smithii. The sequence continues at coordinate 29,501,174 of NC_073694.1, read as the reverse complement.
TATTGCTTCTAAAATTAAATAAACTTGGCATCTCCGATGATCTTATCAGTTGGTTCAGGTCCTATCTCAAGGATGGACGGCTTCATGTCAAGATCGGTTCCGTATCATTTAAAAGCTTCTCCTACATGTCAGCCGTGCCACAAGGAAGCAACCTCGGTCCGCTTTTGTTTTCAATATTTATTAATGAGCTGTCGATTCTACTGCCGCCAGGATGTTGGCTCTTCTATGCGGTGATGTCAAAATATACATTACTGTGAAATTCATCGATAATCGTCATGGGCTTCAACAATGAATAAACATTTTCGAAGAATGGTGCTCGAGAGATCAATTAACGATAATCATGAATAATTGCAAAGCAATAACGTTCCATCGAAAACTAAACCCAATTACCTACAACTACAGCATTTTTTACTTAGGAGTCATACTTGGTTCTGAACTCTCATTTAACCTTCACTATGACAACATAATTACTACAGCCAACAGACAGCTCGGATTTATGTTTAGTGCAGGGTTACACATTCAATTTTGTGGTGCTTTTTCGCCGCGTGTCGAGAGCTCTCTCCACAAGTGCAATTTATTAGAAACGAGGTATGACAAACTTGTAAATCCTAAATAGTACTACAAGTATGTCGAATAATGCAATGCTCTGACTCTTATACCTGAAGTGTGAGAGCCCATATTTAGCGCAATATTCAGCCAATATTCGCGGTGAGTATTATGAGAGTACTCACCGCGAATTTTGGCTGAATAACCTACTGAATATGGGCTCTCACACTTTAGGCATAAGAGTTAGAAATAACATAAGGACTGCAAGTGCATCATGTTTCAAAATTGTACTAACGGTCTGCCCTTTTTCAACCATCAACATCTTTTTAAGAATCATATTTTTTTTCATTGGCTTTACTCCAACCATCATTATATTTTAAAATTGTCGATTTTTATTCGTTAATAATGAATTCTCATCGTCAATTTTATGTTCACGATTGGTAATACAGAAATAATATACGTCATGTTTTGTTTCTAAAATATTAGGCTTAATTTACAAAAAAAAAACTTTATTCTAAATTTTGGCATTCGTTCTCATTGAGCTTCTCTTACCTTTTTTTAATTGTTTCTAACATCTCGTGTCGAATTTTTGTCGGAAATTTAATTTTACATAATTTTTCTTCATTCTACTACTTTTTCTACAAGCATTCTGTGATGCTCCGAGTTTCCAACAGATTTGTCTCCATCCGCCGGCCGGCACATTTTCGAATATACCGTAAACAGATTTCTGAAAGCATGCTAGGCAACGCTTTGAATATTTTAAGAATGAGTTGCAGTGAAGTAAAACCTCACAACTCAGCCTCTGACTAATTATTCATTCGCCATTTCAAAACAAATAAAAACCTGCCCTGAAGTGTAACAACATCTAATTTCGTACCAATTTAAAATGAAATCATCGCTCGATAAATTTGACTAGTGAAACTCCGAACAAAATTAAACTGATGTCCTCGAAAGTGCAGAAATTATTTCGTTTTTCCTAACTCCAGTGACTTTGTTATGCATTCGCGCCACTGGGTCAGAACGGTTATTATTTGATGTTCGATTCATCAGAGAGAAAACACACACTCATACACATGCGCACACCGATTAGGGCAAACAATCGCCAAAAGTTGTCCAACATCAGCATCGCCGCCGGCCGCTCTGAAACGCTAAGAGTTAGCTAATTTCGCTGCACTAATCTCGCAAACCATCCATTTTACGGCTTGTTTTGTCTTCCAAAATCGAAAAACATCGAAAATGCAAAAAAAAAAAAGAAAAAGAAATAAGACACACGATTGTGCAATTAATCACAACATTGATTCGATCGGGCAGCAGTCGTTGATCTAATGAAAGCCAAATATTGTCCTATAGCTTTTCGAAACACCTCTCCAAAAGCGGTTGCTGCTGGTCGGTTGACTGGGGGTGCTGCGCGAAAACGGCACCCCCACCCACGATTTGAGAGTCGATGACTTGAGTAGGGGTACCGAAGTCGGAAAGCTTTTTTTCTTGGATGTTCTCTGAAAGCTCTGCGCCGCCGAGAGAGAGAGAGAGCGCGCGAGCTGGGAAGGTCCTAGCACACGTGAACCCGCGAGCGGCGAACCGACCGGTCTTCGGATGGGTCATCGTCGGCCCCCGACACGCGGTGAGAGCAATATATAGCATATAGCTAGTTGTTTACGGACTGACTATTATTTTCCGTCGATCGCGTTTAGCTAAGGCATTCGATAGGCAAGTGTTGTGGAGTCAACAAGTTGGTTGCGCGCGCTGTGCTGTGCTGTTGTTATTAAGTGTGATCCCTCACGAAATTAGTCGACGTTCGGAGCGAACCCGCGGTGGTCAATGTGAACACTACTAGTTAACGAGAGAGATAGAGAGAGCGAGAGCGATAGCGAAGTGTGAAAAGCCAGGAGCCGGAGATCGATCGTGTGTGCGTGTATGTGTGTCCCGTTCGTCCGTCTAGTGCGATCGCGATCGCGGTGTGTCCCTTGCTAGCTGACAATCCCTGCTGTTACTCTTGAAGTGTCTCTCTAGCGGGCCAGTTGCCTTTTTTCCAGAACCGACGACAGGCAGCCTCCTTTGGCAAGAAGCAGAAACGGAAATTGATGTGAGTTACGGGTTACGGTTTACGGGTTGAACTTTGGTGAAGATGTTACATAGTGCACTGAAAATAAGAAACAAAATTTGGGATTATCTGCCAAAACGGTCAGATTGTGAATCGGACTGAACTTGGACCAGTGTCATAAGGAGTTACTTGAAGCTTCATCATCGGTTATCAGGGAGAGAAAGAGAACGCATGGAGGGGAAAAAAGAGAAGGTGCGATAGGGTGAGAGTGAAGGATGGAGAAAAAAAAAGAGCGAGGACATGGCTGGCCAAGTGCGGAACACGAGCCAAGTGAGATGGAGTGAGAGAGCGAGGTGCAACGGGCATCACCCGGGGCGGCCTCCGGGTCCAAACCGAACCACCGACCGACTAGCCGTGATTTTGTGTGCGATTTCGAAACCCTACGGCGAGGCACAAACCTCGATGGAGAGGATACTGCACATATATGTGAATGGATTTGCTAATAGCGATTTCAGAGTATTATACAACTTTCAATTTCGTTACCGCAATCGAGTGCAGCAGCGTGTTGATTTGCGCTGCGGCAGTTCCTTCGTCGCTACGCTGAACGCCCCGCGCTGTCTGTTGTGGGGTGTTAAATAGGCCTAAAAATTCTTCCTCTTGTCCGACAGCGGTGATTAGGATTCCCCCAGTGGTCAAGGGGAAAGGTGCGCGTAAGTACATGAAACGTTCAAGTTTTAATTGCCATCACCGGGAATGTGGCCCTCGTCAAGGTCGCTAGGACTGTTCATGCCGAGGAAGTGTTGTTCCCCCACATTACATCAGTTCAAGACCACAACGCAACCGGACGTACATTTCCGCACGCCTATATGTGCTGCGGTTGTCGGAAAAGTTGTCCCGTTCAACACCGTTTCGAGACCAGTCTGCGAATTGCTAGCGTAATCGAATGCCAGTTTTCCTATAAACCCCGCTGGTTTTCACTTTCTGGCTGGCCACGGCGGAATGCATGCAATCTGTCAGACGGACTGCATGATACTGCACACACGCACACACACGCACACGCGTGCCACTATTTCGGATTCGGTCTGCTTCGGTGTTGCTAACTTGTTTTTGGCCCTCGGCTCGGCGGTTGTTGCAAACTGGCGCAAAGATTTTTATGGGTGACGGCGCGCGACTGTTAACAACACGCAGAGAGCGATGTGATTTATGAATTAAAAATTGGGACTCAACGTTCGCGCTCAAAGGTCACGGGTTGCTTACATCATACGGGTGTGCACCGCTCCGCCAGACTAGATAGCCGCCTAATATTACGCTATCACTTCGTAAAGGTTTCGTCTCTTTGCAAAATGGCAACTTGTCTCGGTGACATGTTGAGAAATTTGACGAGCGCTGGAAATGGGTGTTCCATTAGTGCTCGAAATATCAGACAGTTTGATGTTACGTTACAATATTTTCAATTAACGCTAATTGACTTACAAAGAGTTGTTTCATCTAAATCAACTTCAAAACGAGGCACGGGTCACTCTAAAGTTGATGTCTTGAAGGTGGATAAGAAATTCATGCAAGCTGCTTCCTCAGATAATGCTGATACCCGGCACTCACCTATATATATAACATTTTGCCGGTGGAAAACCTCATCGAAAAATAAGTTCGTATGAAAATTAGTAGTAGTAGTTGAGTTCATATCTAACACTTACATTTCCGGTCTTGTTTAGCCAGTAAAATATGGTAAAGTGAAAGCTTCCTTGTACAACCTGGACAAAGCAATACTGATTCATTTTTAGAATAATCATTTGCTAATATTTTTAATTTTTATAACAGTTTTTGGCTTTCTGTGTGCCTTTGAGATCAGTTTTGCAAAATGAATTGTAGTGCTTTACAAAACAATACAAAATCGAACCTTACTAGGGGAACTGCTCCATTATTCATCTCAGCCCATATATTCATCTCACACAACATGGAAACACAATTGAAAACGGAAAAAACGCATGTTTTCTTCTTAAACCAATCTGCTTATCCATGGAATGGATTTTTCTTAGTTCACTTGAGAATCCTCATAAACTATAATCCTCAAAAACTCACTTAAAAGCTCCAAATTTGATATTTTAGTCGGGCATCTGCACTCGAAAACTCATTCAATTCAATCACCCACCTCGGGAAACAAATTCCGCGCATTGTTCTCTACGGGACTCGTTCCGCAGCCAACTAAAGTTTTTATCATTACTAGCGGATCACTATTTATTTTAATCACTGAACATAATCACTCACTACACTAAAAATACTTTTATCTTTGAAATGTTCACCTAAAATTTCCTAAAACAAGCTTGAATTAGCAGAAATATATGAGATGAATTTCTACTAATTGCTAAGTTTAAACTGTATGTATTTTCATCTGTTTTCACTGAAGAAAATCAGAAGTTGCCAAATCAGTTTCTGTTAATACGAAAAAATCATACTGAAAATGTTGAATAATTCCGACATAATTGACATAAATCTACAGCACTGTAGTGGTGACCTAGGTTACCAATTTTGCACGTAAACAGCTGCAGCGGATATCTAGGTAACCTACTACGACGGGCTGCGACTTCGTTCATTCATGATAATGTGATTCATTCATAATTAACAGTGTGATGAATATGGGAGCGTCGTGAGATGAATAATTGAGCAGTGATTCAATTTTTGGGTCGGATATGGAAGCGTTGTAAGAAATGGTTTGTTTTATGAAATTCAGGATAAATCTAGCTGATTTCACTAAATATACAATGCTGAACGATTCCATAAGAGCACGTCAGCATATTAAGTTTATTTGTTTAATGATTTCATGAAAATTGTGTGTTTAATTTGTTCATTCTCCGTGAATATCGGCTTAATTAGATGAATAATGGAGCAGTTCCCCCACTATCATGAGTCATTCCACGTATAGCAATTGACTGGGATATATTACAAAAGTTCACATCAATGGTCAACGTAATCCTAATTCCCTAACAAAGGAAATCATAAGTCATAATCAAAGTCCACAACTTCGATAACTTTTGCTTCTATGCTTCTGAGAAGCTCGTATACCACCAAAGACCACATAAATGGCGAGAGAACACCTCCTTGCGGACATCCTTTCGTTGCCCTTACAGCAATAGACGAACCTCCTAATTAACATCTTATTCAGTCAACAATATTTGTGTGAAATCCTTAAGCTCATTGCACAAGACATTTAAGAATAGGACGCATTATCAAAAGCACCTTCAATGTCCAACAAAGAGCACAGTGCAGTTTCTTTAGCTAAAAGTGACTTTTAAATTTTCAAGACCAACGTAACTTTGAGAACGGTTTTGTTTGCATGTAAAATGAATGAATGAAATCATTCAAGACTTTTTCCATTGTATATACCAAAATCGAAAAAAAAGACTTATGGGTTTGAATGATTTTGGATGCGTCTTATCACGCAGTTTTAGGTATGAAGATTGCTTTTACCACCCTCTAATTTGATGGAATATAATTCAATTTAAAAATGACCTTAAAAATCTCCATAAGAGAAAAAATTAGCATTTTTGAAACAATGCTGGAAATATTTAATCTACATTTGCAGATTTGGGAGGCTCAAAGGCTGGTTCTCGTATAAATTTAATCCGCGATATCCGATCCAATTCTGTCTAGTTCTAGTGTTCTAGTAGACCCAGAGCAAGACTACACAGAACAACTTTTACCTCAATCAGAGATCAGGCTGAATCCGTCTTTAAAATGTAACCTGGAAAACGAGTTTCTATCATAAGATTTGAGATATCACGAAGACCACTAGTATAGATTCCATCGTGAAGCTTTAGATTTCCATATGTGAAAAATATTCAGTTAGCTTTGCCAAATCAAAAATGGTCGATAAAATTTTTCTAAATTTCTAGATCATTTGACATGGAAACACTCATGAAATAAACATTGTCAGTAAAATAACTAACAACGATTCTGAACAATTTACAAATATGATAAAACACAGGCAAATCTGACTTCAGCAATGTTAGGATATTGCAAATAAGAAATAATAGAGATGACTGACGGCTTAGAAACTCATACAGAAAGGCTCGAAAATGGTACCGAAGTGATCCTAAAATAACAAAAAAAAATAAAGAGGTTTAACGACCAAACGTTAAACCGTGAAAAAGTCTCAAAGGTTATGGCTTATAAAAACTAATGAGAAAATCGCTGAAATTTTTAAAAAAGGTTACAAAAATTTACCCTGAAGTTCATTACCAAAAATTTAAGCTCTATGGTCACAAAAATCATCAATATTCGTAATAACATTATAAAAATCTGTGGAAAATCGTAAACAAACATTCAAAAATCCTCGAGAACCATTAAGGTTACTTACCTATAATCATGTAACGTTTTTACATAACAAGTTAAAAAATCACTAAAAGTGTTAAAATAGTTGGAAACAGTTACTGAAAGGTTACCAGAAGTCTAAAACTCAAAAAAAGGTATTAAAAGTTGCAGCTGTCGAAAAATGCAGAAAAAAACCTCAAATGCTTATTATCGATTCAAAAACAAAAAAAAAATGTTAAAACATTGTTATCTTAACTACTGATGATTATTTCATGATTGTTGTATGAGAGTTCGACAGTTGGGAATTGTACACAGTCGTTATAATTTCGGCTGAGCAGTCTGTAATAAGTAGAACGATGAAGATGTCACTGGTCAGTGACGAAACGTCGGACAGTAAAAAAAACCAGATCGTTCTACTTATTCAAGACTGCTCAGCCGGAATTATAACCAACCAATCGGATAAATATTTCATCATTATCATTCATTAAATTAGCAAAAGATTAGCAATATTATTCTCTTATTTCACCACACACACACTTAGAGAGAAATGGGAGTATGTATGTGTAAGCTTTCATTCTCTCTTTCTCTTCACTTTATTCCAGATTTTCCAGATTAGTTCCGTTAAGAATGACGTCGAAACAAGAATCATTCGGCAAGCGCATTGAACAGTTCGCAACAAACTGCACAAAAATGTTGGCAAAAAGTTCATAGTAAACTGTTTTGAAAGCAAAAATCTTTCTGTTTCGACTGTGTATAATTTCCTGCTAACCTCAACAAAAATCAATCAAAATGTATTACAGAATGTGAATTCAATTTCTTTCAAAACACCATACCGATGAAAGGTATGTGTTTTGACCAGATGAGATATCATCGTCAAAAAAAAACACAAACGTTCATGAGCAACCACTGGACTCCATTTCCACCCTGATCACGCAACCCAACGAATCTACCACAGTGTCGTCCAGACGAAAATTTCTTTGGGATAACAGCTCCTTCGGTACAAAAATAACTTGAGATCAATGAGCTGCAAGCAGTTGATTTGTAGAATCAATAGATACATTCGAAAAACCAACGTGAAGGCCGTACAACGCTCTTATTCCAACATTATAGAAATGCTGCGTTGGATGACCGGTAACAAACCTTTCTCCAAAGTTCAATATTTTTCATAATGAATATATCATCATGAGCAATGGATCGGTTTTCTTCAAATCTCATCCACCATTTTTTTGACAGCAGTGGTAAAAAATTCCAAATTTTTGGTTGCCGCCCGTTAATGGGAATCAATCTGAAAAAAAAATTCCTATTTCGATTTTAAGTCTGATAAAAAATCTGAAATAAAAATAACCGCAGCATTACACTGGTATTATACACAGAGTCAATATTCTTATGCTGATTTTCAATCTCAAAACACTAGGACTTGATTCAAGACTACTTAAAAGGATTGAGTCTTATCCGACGAAAAAGACACAAAGCGCACCATTTAACGTGACCTCTGGAGTTCCGCAAGGCTCCCATTTAGACCCTTTGCTCTTCGTCGTATTTGTTGGTTTTAACCTCGAGTAAAATCGCCTCAATGTATTTATATATACTGATGACATGAAATTGTACAATTGTGCAATGAGAGCCAAATCAGACATTCTATTATTTCGGAAAGAGGTATCAATTTTCTACATTTGGTGCGAAAAAAGTCTTATTTATCAAAATGAGTGTTCTACGGCCAAATGATTATAGCAAGCGAACGACTTAATACATCTTAGTCATTTATATGTCGGTGGATAGTTAAAATGTGTAACAATTGTTTGATATAATGTTCAACATTGTTGCTTTACTGCTTAATGGTGAAAAAAGGTGAAAAGTTCCAAGGTCAAGCTTTCCCATACATTTCCCTCGCTATTGGTTTGCTTCCCGAGCACGGATAACAATAACATGGACGGAATAAATTCCACTGCCTACATATTTTGACTCAACAAAGTGTTTTGGTTTGTTTGTCTTTCTCTAAGCTACGTGGCCACGCCCTAATGGCAAAAATCTACTCTGAACTCGATACAAAAGACTGCGTGTAGAAAATTCAGCTTCAGTCTAGTTTGTCACACAATAGCGAGTGGAGTATAGGTGTTAAAGGTACGCGACATTGAGAAACGAGAGCTGCATACGAATCAACTTCCAGGCACTGCGGAGCATGTTACCTTTATTTTGCATACGGCAGCAACAGTTACCATCGTACGCTGCAGGATATTTTGCTGGCACAGCTACTGAAGGGCACAGCGAAGAGAAAATTTCATTATGCGCGGCCAATAAAAATATTCAAAGCTACCGTTGGTGCGATTATCAGCGTTCTGTAGCACACATTTCGAGCTGAAGATTATGGAATCAGTTCTTTTCAGAACTATAAATGCTTAAAAATAAGAGTTATGAGAATTTTCACAACTACTTCAGTGTGAAATTTTCATGTATTCTGGCATCGTTATTTTTACAATAACGACCATCAAATGAGCCGTTGAGAGCAAAAGTGGTACATGTGCCAATTTTGCACTTTTTGGGTTTTTTGCATAAATTGATGCAGAACGCAGTAATGTACTAGTATATCCAAGAAAAACCGAGATCTGACAACCCAAGCCAAAGTTATAGCCGAAACAATTTTTGGTAGATAACATAATCACCATTTCGTTGAGAGCAAAAATGGTACATGTCCAGTCTGTGCATGTTAGATGAATTGTAAGTCGAGGATTTTAGGATATAAAACAATCATATCTCCAGCAAAGTTGGTCAAGTGATTGAGTACATTCAGATGAAGATCTGTCGGCTTTGGAAATTTCTCACTACGTGGCGCTAGTGTTTCACCTATTTCAGTATCAAATTGTATGCTGTTACCAAATACATATACACTAGCGCCACGAAGAGACAGAATTCCTTAACAAAAAGATCATCATTCAATAGTACTCAACCACTTGGACAACTCTGCTGAAGACATGAATGTTCTATGTCTTCAGATTAGAGAGCTATAATGCATCCTCCATGCTCACACTGGACATGTACCACTTTTGCTCTCAACGTTTTCTGGTTGTCATTATTTTTCCCATAGAACAAAAGTGGTACATGTTTTTCAATTGAAGTTTCTGTAAGTTTCTCAACCAGAACTCGTTATGCTTTCATCCCAAGTAACACACGTTGGTATAGAATAGTTGACGTTACCTATTCCGTGACATCACCAGAAAAGCGCAAAACATGAAGGCTAGTAGAACAAGTACCGATAACTGCATGAAAGCAAGCCAACTTGATATAATTAAGTGGCAAAATACAACTCGAATACTAATACAGCAATGCGCAAATCTGTTGCTATGACAACTGTTAACCAGCGCATGCGCAAATGTGTTGTGTCTGCGCAGTGCAACTAGATCGGCAATTTCTTTTATCAGTGGCAGTTAATTGATTATAAAATGATGTCAAAAAATAATATTCAACCTTTCAAAAAGAGTTGTTTCTTTCGCTTGAATATTAAAATCGTTTTCGCATAGTTTCAACGTTATCTGGATATAAAATCTAACAAAACTAGAAAACGTTGTTAGATATACAAAAACAAAAATCTGAAATGATATTGGTTACACTGCAAGCGTTCTGTTTATCTTTTGATGGCGCATTTTGACCCGCTTCGAATTAATACAGAAATCGTTCGTATAATTTCAATAATAATTTGATCAAGTAATTTTAAGTTGGGTGTTGAATGCTACGACTATTGTACTAAGAAAAAGCATTTTACAGGTACGTAGTGTTGTTATAAGATGGTGTAATGTCTTACGAAAAGACCAAGTGATAGTGACTGTCATTCTTGAGCTCATGTTGTTAAAAAACATCTCCAAAACCAGAAAAAAACGAGCTTGTTTTCAAAATGCGGTTGTATTACTGATGAAAAACAACTTCAAACACAATTTATTAACACAAGTTTTCAATTGCGCTTGTAGTACACTTATATGACTACTTTCGTTGTTACTTATTTTCTAACATGTTTTGTGTGTTACTTGGGATGTTGAAATCTTCCCAGCAATGATTTAGTGCAGTTATGTTGAAAAAAAATGTTGAAAATAATTTACTATTCGAGTGTTTCCGTTTATCGCGTCTCCTGAAAAATTTACCTAATGACACATGTACCACTTTTGCTCTCAACGGCTCAAATATATATGGTAGTGTTGCCTATGAGCAGTTTATTGCAGCATATAATATATATATATATATATATATATATATATATATATATATATATATATATATATATATATATATATATATATATATATATATATATATATATATATATATATATATATATATATATATATATATATATATATATATATATTTAGTCCTACGTCACCATTTCATACAACCCCTAGGACTGTATACCTTGTAGTACTTAGTTTGAAACTCATCCGGGCCACACCTGTGTTGACCAGAGTAATCATCCTCTCGAGCGTAGTCATTACCAAGGACCAAGGGGTTTGGTGAAAATGTCCATTAGTTGATCTCCGCTCCTTGCGTATTGGATCTTTATGTTCTTGGACTTGGACTTCTAAAACAAACATATATTTTATGTCGATATGTGGTGTTCCATAAACTGAGAAATCGTTTCCAGAATTCGACCTTCCATCTTCGTAATTATTTCCATAATCAGCATTCTTCCAACGCTCTTCCTTTTCATGATAATTATAAAAAGATACAGATATTGTGTTCCTTGCAAATATCGAAGAATTTTTTGTAAACTACTCCAGTGCTTCTCTGATGTACGACTTCGGAACTTACTAGGGTACTTATTGCTGCGCTGATATCAGGATGAGATATTGATGCTAAATACTGCAAACATCCCAATATAAAGCTTTATTGGCTCCTCCGTTGTATTGCTTTCTGATACTTCCCATTTTACATTTGTCTTCATAGGTGATGCAACTGGCTGGCAATCACGCATACCAAATCGATAAAGAATCTTACCAACATAACTCTTTTGAGAAATTCAAATTTCTTGTTGTTCTAAGTTTCTGTAAAGCTTGCATCTGGAATCATTTTAAATGTTCTTGATTTATCCAATAGACTCTAGCAATATCATCAAAAACAATAACGACATCATCCACATGAAGTACCACATACAGCATGTAGTATGAAGTAATCAGTGGAGAGCTTAGAAAACCCTAGCTTTACCATTACTTCGACAAAGCATAGATTCCAGCTTCCCAGCCTGTTGTCACCCATAAAGACTCATATTCGAACGACAAACTGGATTTGATTTGGATCTTCATCACATGGCAATTTCATGTAAACTCCTCCTTCTAAATTCCCATTCAGAAGACCTTTTTTAACCCTCTAATGCCCAAATTAGCTTTTAGACGGACTTCGAAAAAATCACTATGAAGCTTTATAAACATTTTTTAGGTTCTTTTTGAAACTTTTTAGGGGTTTAACTAGAGACCGTCTAAAGGCGGCACTGGGCACTTGAGGGTTAATAATTCTGGGATAGTTGGAGGAATGTCCTCAGTTCTTCGTCGCCCTCTTCACTAACGTCTGAACCAACAGTCGATTAATCTGAATCATCAACTGAACTAGTATTTGAAACTTCAGATTCCTTTTGCGCCCGAAGGTGCGATATTCTGATACAGGTCTTCAGCCTCGCTACCAGAATCTTGCGTATCCCGAGAAACAAGATGACTTTCATCGAAAACCACATCCCATCGGTATTTTCAGACTCTTCATCCCAAAGTCGATATTCATTCTTGGCATATCCGACAAAAGTCAATCTTCTACTTCTGTCGTCCAACTTCTTACATCTTTCTTTTCGTACCTACCCATAGGCTAAACATCCAAAGATCCGTAAACAACTGAGTTTCGATTCCATATCAAACCACATCTCAAAAGGTGTCTTCAACTTCTTTAATTTTCGAGTACAGGAATGATTGACATGACACAAAAACTGCTTCACCCCACAATTTCTTGGGAAAATTGTTTTCATTCAGCATCGCATCTTGTTTAATCGAGAAGAGTGCGATTTATTCTCCCTGTTCATTTTCTTCGGCATCCAAGAAAAGACTCGGATGTTGCTCAGCAACATGCAACATCAGCCTGACGCATTACCGTGATGGCCTCCAAAATGGTGTTAAACTTTTCGCTGGCCGAGATGATGTCGCCGGCCCTCTCAAGCTCCTGCATTTATCGCTCGTGAGTCATGAGTGGTTTCATGAGAGTACGCTGACCTGCTGCCCGCAGGTTGTGTTATGTCCTCTTATGGTGTGTCATCTCTAGGGGCATCACCGCAGTCCTTCATCGACGGGATCCTCTCCAAACAGTGTAGCAGGACTCGCTGCTTTAAGTAGTGAGTCATCCGCACCTTATAGAAGGGATAGTCCTTCCCAACCACTCCCTTGAAGGTGAGAAAATCCTCAAGCGTCCGTGGTGATGGAGATAGTATCGATGGCCATCTTCTTCTTGAAGTACTTGATTGTTTTCATCACGTTCAGTATCTGAAAAATAGATCAAACATTTACCAGATAACCGTGTAGTCTTCTGGTGCCTACTGGTGGAGACCTGTTTTTGGGTCTACATCAAGACCAAAAACAAAACCAAGTTCTAGTAGTACAAGTACTGCCTAGACTTGCACTTAATGATACATATTATCTCCTGAGTATCGAAAAAAGACTACAGACCACAAATTCCAGGAAAACTATGTTACTAGGCCCATAACCCGTTAAATCGACATACCAAACTGACATTACCGTTAGCACTGCCTGACTCAAAAGATAACTTTATTCTGCAAAACCTTGTAATATATTATACCTAATATCGTACATGGTCAGTTAGCGATTGTTAAAAATAAAACACAAAATTCCGAGTTCCGAGTGCTCCTTGTTATTACAGCATGAAAAGATCACGTCAACAATAATCTAATATTGTATACAGTAAAAGTAATCAGATTGACTAACCCTCTAGTGCCAAAGTTAATTTTCAGGCTGACTTCGAAAAAATCACTATGAACTTTATAAACATTTTTCAAGTATTGATTGAAGCTTTTTAGAGGTTTCACTAAAGACCGTCTAAAGGCGGCACTGGGCACTAGAGGGTTAATGTAATCAGACATAAAAATGTGTTTAAAAAGTAACATTGTAATAAAAAAAAATGTACAAATAAGATTTGAGCAAATTCAACAGAAAGTATGAAATAGCATGGTTTTATTGTCATCCGGAAGACGAACGTAGAAAATCACCAGAAAGATCTTATCATTAATTAATTTGAGTTTCATTTAGGTTTATTTTGAAAGTTTCCTAGATGTTCAACTTCCTTCTATGTAGGTATCATTTTGTTCTCGTTTCTATCGTACCCTCCAACCGTGCTGTTTGGCTACGTTCTGTTCTCTTTTAATCATCAGGAAAAAAAGAGCTACGAATGAAAAAGCAGGAAAACTAGAAAAGACCAAGAAAGTAAGTGATCTAAACTGCAGTTTAGGATTACCGAGAAACTTTTCTGAGGGCCACACTAAAAATTGTTTTCAGATTGAGCTCAGAATCGCAGGAAGTCGCTTCTTTGAACCTGATAAGGCCGAAAGAAAATCTGAAGAATATCCTGGGACCACAAGTAGGAACTGCTTTTTGGCTAGTCTAAGTTTTATTTGGGATGAATTACGCTTCCGGCTCTAGATTGAAACCAACAGCGCTGAAAAACATTTCTAAAATGTGTGAACAATTATAGATCAGCAGTTTAAGCAAGTCATCATTGTCGTTGGTACTGCGCAACACGGTTCGCTCACTTATTGACGAATCAATTTTGATCACTTTGTTGCACTGGCGACGTTGAGATTAAAACCCTCACGGATACCCACACAGAAACGGTTTTTCTGTACCAACAACGAAGTTCGTTAATTCAAGGGATTTAACATTGCTTTGACATTCAAACTGCTGTCGCAGTTTGCCATCCGCTTCGAATTGACAATTCATCAAACATACACCCATCATTTAGCTAAAAGGAGAAAAAAAAAATAGTAATAAGTAAAACAACTGCCGTGTCTAGTCCCAAGCGACTGACGCACGGTTGCACCAAACTGCGTCAAATCGGGCGCACACAGCCCAACAACAACGATGACGCCTCTGTCTGTCTGTCGCAACTACAGCGGGCTTTCCAGTATCTGTCAAAAAGGTTCACCACAACAAACCAGCCGGGCTGGGCTGCACTATATCGTACCGTTTTCTTCTTCTGCTTCTTCTTTCTTTTCCTCCTATCTCTATACAGATTTTGCTTCTCTCGATTAAGTAATCGCTTACATTAACCTCACCGTCACCCCGGCACCGCGCCGTGCCGGTAAGCCACACTTACTCTGGCCCCGCACACAGACCGGCTCTGGCCACACCAACTGGAGAAAACCTGCTTGCAATGTGGGGTGGTGAAAATCAGCTGTGGCTATAATTGGCACCGTCGTCGTCGTCGCCACAGTGGAGGCTCTTCACCCGAAAGGCGGACAAAATCCGAAGATGTGTACTGCTTGTTTGAACTATTTGCTAAGTTGAATATTTTCTCTCGCCAAAGTGCCAATCAATCTGTAACTTTTAGCCGGGTGCACGCCCAAATGGAATGTTTCTTATTTTTTCAATTATCGACCGATTTTGCATCTTGGCTCGGAAAAAAATTGAAAAATGATTACATCCGATTCTTATAAATCCGGTTCTTCGGGATCACGTTCTGGTGAGACAAGTTTGTACAACTGTCAATAAAATCGAATAATATTGACCCTCTAGTGCCCAAGTTAGTTTTCGGACGGACTTCGGTAAAATCAATACGAATCTTTACAAACATTTTTTAAGTATTTATTGAAGCTTTTTAGAAGTTTGACTGAAGCCCGTCTAAAGGCAGCATTGGGCACTAGAGGGTTAAGGTTTGTTTCATTTAGAATTTGGCCCCATACAATTTCCGATTTCTGCATGAGGAGAAATCGTACAAAATTGGTAAAAATATGTTTGGGTTTATATTATATATGGGTTAATATATATGGGTTTTTATTAAACTTCAAGGAAAAATACAAGAAAAAATATTCTTCTGATGTTCTGATGAGTTCTTGAACTTTTCGTCGAATACCTCCCGTAAATTTCTGCACAGTAGCAACATCAACCGTATCGGCCATTTTTTTCACCACTTCGCCATTTTAACACATCCCGGGCGTACTGGCAGCTAGCTAGATCGGGCCAGAACTTCACGGGGCTTTCGTGCCGTGCCGGGGCCGTTAGGTTAACGGCAAAACTCTCTCCTGAAGACCCTTCTGCTAATAAACTTGTCCATTTATGGTTGCTCCAGTGATAACAACTTTTGTCTTTTTTCTACAGCTACAGATGGCTTGCCAAATCATCAACTTGCGGGCGAATTTTTCCCGCGAAAGTAAATTTGAACCTACCTGGAGCATTCTCCATTAGTAAGGTAAAATTTCCGACCCGAGCTTTGTCGAAAGTCCATTTTGAAGTATATTTCATCGTCCATCAAAATACAGCCGTTGTACTCTGTCAAGACTTGCTCGTACAGCTTTCTTGCACGGGTTTTAGCAACCAGGTTTAGTTTCAGCGTCCTGTTGGATTGTTTGCTGGCATTGTATGACCGTAATTTTTTACAATTTCACCAATTACGGAGGGAAACCCCAGGATTATTGCGGACTGCCCTGATAACTTTCGCTCTAAGTTTCCGCTCCAATGTTCTACTTCTTCGTTTGGTTTGTTTAGCGCAAACCACCATCAAAGTCTTCCGGTAATGTTTGAGCACGGTATTCACAAGCGAATTCGGTAGTTTGAAAGCCTTGGCGATCATTTCTCCTAACCATGTTGGGTTTTCAACGTAGGCGTGCAATTTTTTCTCGTCTCTCGCGTTCCATCTTGGATAACTTTTCTACATATATGCCAATCCTGACGCAATTTTGACCACTAAGTAAACAAACCTGCTAAATCAAAACGCTGTCATCAGTTTTTGGTACGACAACTAGAGGCGCTGCAATAAATAAAAGGAAATGACCAAATTCATTTTTAGTCAATCTGAGGAGTTGTCTTTCGATCTTGAACATGGTCTCGGAGATCCGGATTTCCACAAATCTTATGACGCCGACGGCTCCTCAGGTCCCGTATATTTAATATAGATGAATTCTCCAATCTTTTGACGGGTCAAGCTCCAAAATCGGTCAAGAATTGGAAAAGTGAGAGGCATTCCGTTTTGTTGGGTATCCGGATACTCTGTCGAGCACTTACAAGTGTCAAAACTGCCGAGTACATAACGGTTTTAAATATGCGGAACTTCGAATCCTTTTGGTTTCCATCAAGCGATGAGTCTATGTTTTCAACATAGCTTGCAGCAACTATCTAACGTAATTTACAGATAGTGATGTAATTTCAAGAGGTCAAATATACGACAGTATGTGTTGTTACTGTACTGGACATAATTGTTATTGCCTTCAAAGTAACTAATTTGTTACAAAGAGGAGAAGTTTTCGTTAATGTTTTTAAAGAGACAATAAAAAAAATTGCATGTGGGTAAATTCCATTACTTAAAAGGGAACGCTAGCTATTTCACTCTACCTTTTAAGATTTGTTTCTTTTGTTCGCATGCAAGAGGCTGCCACTTACGGCGGCAAATCGGTGGATTGCAGATCCTTCTTCATCACTTCCATGCGTGAATTAATTTGGACTCGATTGCTTACATCCATTGAAAACGTAGGACATTTCTGAAAATTACCAAAAAATATAAAAGAAAATATTTGTCACGGAGATTTAATAACCCGAATCTAAAATAACCCTAAATTGGACCAAAATTGATAAAAAAATTCAAAAACGATACCACTTCTTTTAACAGAGTTATATATAAAAAGCGTGAAATAACTTTGCAATGTAACAGAAATTGTTGTTATTTTGACAGTTTATTGTATTGCAAAATGTCATCAAAAACGATTCGCACCGTGTGAAACCAATTAAAAATAAATAAATAACTGTGGAAAAGTCGTACTACAAATAACACTTTAAGAAAAAAGGATACAGATCTAATTTGAACTGATAAAAATTTTTGGACGCCATCTTGGATTTTACCATCATATTGCATTATATCAGAAAAATATGTTTTCAAACGTGTTTCGAATGGGTACCGATTTTTAACCTAAGACAAGTATTGGAAAGTTAAGCAAAAATGCTATAATATGCAATGAAGATAATTAGAAAAATAGCCTATCAGAACCAAAAGTCATAGTAAATTGTAAAAAAGGCGTTCAAAAATAAAAAAAATACGAAAAATTTCTCTAAGTAATTATGCATACGTAAAAAAAAACTGTAAGAAACCGCTATAAAATAATTGCAAATTTAAAAAAGACACTGAAAAGTGGTTAGGAATAAAAATAGTTACATAAAACTTTAAAATCTAATTGAAAACGTGAAAAATCTTGTCAAAAAATCAATAACAAAGAAAAAATAGTAAAGAAAAAGTAAAAATAAAAATCGTTGAAACGTCCTAAATAACGTCAAAAATTCAAAACAATAGTCATTGAAAGTTAAATAGGACAAATACAGTTCCTCCAAAGTTATGGGTCAGCTACAATTATGGGTCACTTTTACGCAAATACGCCTATTCTCAAGAAACTGAACAGTTTTCATTTGCAGTGGTATTTTTTGTAACTCACTTGTAACCTCATTCATTCGATTAAATAATTGAAAGTTGAAAATGCCTTAAAAATTATAACTCCGCTCGGTGCAATAAGTGAAGTGACCCATAATTGTAGTAATGTTAAATTTTGCGGTGCACAATTGTGGGTCAGTTCATATTTTGGCGATTTATATTACTTTTACGCGATAATGCATCAAGACTGAATAAAATAACTTATTATCTTATTTGCGATTTTATATCCATTATTGAACATTCAGACAACACGTTGACTGACCCATAATTGTAGAGGGACTGTACTGTGAGAGAAAAGAACTCCGATTGTACAACAAATCATCATTATTGAGAGTTTGTCGAAAAAAAGCAATCATTAATAAATTAGAAAATAAATAAAAAATATATAATATAATATAATAAATGAAAATTATAAACAGAAAAAAATTAAAAGAAATGGAAAACAAAATAAAATAAATGAAATAGATAAAATTTAAAAAAAATAAAATGAATAAATATAAAAAACAGCAAAAAAAATTAAAAAAAAAAAAAATTATAAATAAAATTGAAACAAAAAAAAAGGAAAAAATATTAAAACAAAATATTTGAAAAATTAAAAAAAAATATATGAAAATAAAATAAGATCATAGCATATAAAATTGCAACAAAATATCAAGCTTCTCTAAAAAAAATTCTCTAAGTAGTGCATGTGTTAAAAACTGTGAGAAACCGCTTTAAAATAATTGCAAATTTGAAACAAGTGACTAAAAGTGGTTAGGAATGAAAATAGTTGCGTAAAACTTTAAAAACTAATTGAAAAATAGTATAAAAAAATTAATAACGAAGCAAAATTGTAAAAAATTGTGGAATAAAAAATCGTTGAAATAACTTGAATGACGTCAAAAGTTTATAACGATAGTCATTGAAAGTTAAATAGGACAAACGATGTCGTGAGAGAAAAAAATAACCAATTATACAGCAAATTATCTGAAAATTATTAAGAGTTTCTAGGAAAATTAATAAAAAATGCAAAAATATAATTCAAAATATATTTTAAAAAGAATTAAATAAATAAAAATAAAAGAACAGAAAAAAATTGAAAAAAAAAAATAAAATAAATAAAATTAAGAAAAAATAAAATAAATGAAAATCAAAAAACAACAAAAAAAAATTTCAAAAAAATTAAAAAAAAATTGAAAAAAAATTATAAATCAAAATAAAACATAGAAAAAAAAATTTCAAAATATTTACAAAAATTTAAAGGGACTTAAAATATTTAAAAAAATTAATAAATATAAAAATAAAATTAAAAAAATATATAAAATATCAAGTTGTAAAAGCTTTTGCAAGTTTTAAAAAATTCGTCAATGAAACGATATTGTCATGAAATTACCAGAAATAGTTCAATAAAAATGCAAAGAAATGTGCTACGTTTTAAGCAGCCGCAAAAAAGATTTATTGCCAGAACTTATTGCAAATATGATTTTAAACGTGAATAGGTACCGATTTTTAACCCGAGGCAAGTATTAACAAGAATTTTTTATTTATTTATTATTTAAATGTTATTGAAATGTTGAGAAAAAAATGCTATAACACGCAATGAAGATAATTTGAAAAATTGCCCATCAAAACCAAAAGTTGTTGTAGATTGTTAAAAAAAGCCGTTCAAAAGTAAAAAAAAATGCGAAAAAATTTTCTAATTAATTATGGATATGGTAGAAAACTATAAGAAACCGCTATGAAATAATTGCAAATTTGAAACAAGTCATTGAAAAGTGGTTGGGAATGAACATAGTTACGTAAAACTTTGAAAACTAGTTGAAAACGTGAAAAATATTGTCAAAAAATTGATAACAAATAAAAAATTTGTGAAAAAAAATCGTTGAGACGTCCTAAATGACGTTGAAAATATAAAATTATAGTCATTGAAAGTTGAATAGGAAGAATACTGTCCTAAAACGTGAGAGAAAAAAACCTCCAATTATACAACAAATCATCTGAAAATTATTAAAAGTTTGTAGAAAAATGAAAAAAAAAAATAACAAAAAAAATCGTTCGTCTTCGCAATGAGTTCACGCGCAACACTGTCCAACTCAGTCACATACCACAGTGACATAACCCTTCCTTTCTGTCGCAGTCGTGGAAATGCAAAGGTAAACTCGGTTCCCGACAACAACAACTGTTACATCTCCTCCCTTACAACATTTTTCCCTATCCTAACGATCGTAAGGACGTGGCCGACACCGTTAACGATTCATACAAAGCAACAGCTACTAAATTGTTGTACACTGAAGATGGCATACTAAACTCAAGTAGCCATACACGTGATTCATTGTGCAACTTCACTAGCTCAGATCGATCACGGAGGAACAACTACGAAATGGGCGGTCTTTCAATCTCAAGCTCAAATAAATAAAAAATATATATATATATATATAATCACCAAAACTGAAAACAAAATTTAAAATAAAAAAAAATAAAAAAAATAAAAAAATAAAAATTAAAAAACAGAAAAAAAATGTAACAATTGGAAAATATATAACATAAACTAAATTTAAAAAAAATAGAATTAAAAAAAATTAAAATAAATTTGAAAAATAAGAAATAGGGTATCGAACGTCTTCGTCAGTGGTTTTCTTCGGCAGCTTTTCTGCAGCAATCTTGTGCAAAAACCTGCTGAAGAAAACCACTGACGCAGACGCTCGATACCCTAAATAAATATAAAAATAAAATAAAAAATTTAAAAAAATATCAAGTTGTAAAAACTTTCGCAAGTTTTAAAAAATTCGTCAATAAAACGATGCTGTCATGAAATTTCCAGAAAAAGTTTAAAAAAGATTTAAAGAAATGTGGTACTTCTTAAACAGCCGTAGAGAAGATTTATTGCCAAGGAATTGTTAAAACTTATTGCAAATATGTTTTAAACGTGTTTCGAGTAGGTACCGACTTGAAACCTGAGACAAATATTGGAAAGTTTAGAAAGAATGCTATAACTTGCAATGAAGATAATTAGAAAATTTGCCTATCATAACCAAAAGTCGTTGTAGATTGTAAAAAAAAGCCGTTCGAAAATTAAAAAGAAATTCTTTAAATTTCTCTAAGTAATTGTGCATATGTTAAAAAGCTGTAAAAACCGCTATAAAAAATTGCAAATTTAAAACAAGTCACTAAAAAGTGGTTGAGATTAAAAATAGTTGCGTAAAACTTTAAAATCTAATTGAAAACGTGAAAATTATTGTCAAAAAGTTTATACCAAAGGAAAATTTGAAGAAAATTGTAAAACTAAAAACCGTTGAAACGTCTTAAATGACGTCAAAAATTTATAACAATAGTCAATGAAAGTTAAATAGGACAAATACTGTCGTAAAATGTGAGAGAAAAAAAATTCCAATTACACAGCAAATCATCTGGAAATAATTATTAGTTTGTCGAAAAATAAATAAAACAACTTAAAAAATAATTGAAAATTCGGAAAAAAATAAAAAAATTGTTTTATTTATTAATATTAATTATTATTTATTATTATTTTTTTTATTGGATAAAATCATGCAAAAACTATCCTAGAATCAAAATCTACATCGCCCAAGTACTGATCTAAGCTCAAAATTCGATTAAATCTATTTTTACCGAACAAGTTTCATACGCCAAAAAAAACATTTTTCATTTATTTTGGCGATGCTCGTTTTTGTTTTTAATTTCGAGGCTTTGTAAACTAGTAGAGGTTACCTATGATCGATATCGTGTTTCAGATTTGTAGTATATAGGTCGCTGCATCAAGTTTCGACCGTTACAACGTCTGTACCGCACGATCAGCCGTTCTCGTTGAGTACGTTCTTTGTTTGAGTTTTTTGATACTATTTAACTGTGAGTTATACTCAAAAGTACTTAAATATGAGTGACAAGTTTGAGTTCTGCGTGGGACCGGACGCCAACCGCGTCAAAGTCACTGAGCGTCGCATGTCTGATACCGCGAAAGAGGGTAGGCGCAACCTTAGACCAGATAAAAAAAGGAAGAAGAGGAAGATAAAACCCAGAAAGGACAACTTTACGACTCAGGGGTAGCTGACTGAAGGTAAAAAAATTATTATGGGCTTTACAGTTGCGATTCTTAAGATTTATAGCAATTTGAAACTTTAGACGCGTTCTTCTCAAAACAATGTTTTCAGAGTTTATCGAGCCATTTTTTTTTAATTTAAATTTTTAATATCTGTCATCTAGAACAGAGAGTTTTTTATTATAATAAATTGTATACAATGCATATGCCGACGAAAAAAATAAAAAAATGTCTTTGGACTGTTTGTCGGCATTTGTTATACATATATACGTAATAATAAATTATGATATATTGATTATCTCGAAGATGTAAAAGAAGATGTTTTTTTCCGTTTCTCGAGAAATCTATAACGACCTAGACACTCGATGTGGACTACTTTGCGGATTTCAAGTCGTTATTAATTTCGCTTGATGAGTTTTGGTTCAATAATCCGAAAGTATCCGGAACAGGCCTGCTTGTGGTTCTAAGTACTGCAATGATCATGGCCATTATATTACAGGAATATGTTCCTACCATAACTCCGAAACCGGTTTACCAATAGCGGTTGTCCTCATTGCCAACAAAAAACCATAATATCTTGATTTTGGTGGTTATTGAGTAAGAATTGGTTGAAGGAACGACGAGAAAGCTGCCAAAAACGAACTGCCTAAGCGGAACGGGGCTTGTACCACTACAATTATGATCAACCCCGAACCTCCCAATGACCCGGAAGACAAAAGTACTTTATAGAAATACAGAAACAAAAAATACTCCGGATAATCGAACCATTTTCTCCGGATAATCGAGCCCCCGGATAATCGAGTCTCCGGAAAATCGATTCCGACCTGTAATTATGCACATGTTAAAAAACTGTAAGAAACCGCTATAAAATAATAGCAAATTTAAAACAAGTCACTGAAAAGTGATTGGGGTAAAACTTCAAAAACTAATGGAAAACGTAAACAATATTGTCAAAAAATTTATAACAAAGGAAAAGCTGTAAAAAAATGAGAAACTAAAAAGCGTTGAAACGTCCTAAATGACGTCGAAAATGTATAACAATAGACAATGAAAGTTAAATAGGACAAATATTGTCGTAAAATGTGAGAGAAAAAAATCTCCAATTATAAAACAAATCATCTAACAATTATTGTGAGCTTGACGAAAAATAAATAAAAGAAGCAAAAAATTTTAATATTAAAAAAAAACAGGAGGGTTGTGTGCAAAGCCACGACCGCAAGGTTGAAGTAGAATACTTTTACAAGAGAGGTAACCCGGCTGCTTGCGAGTCAGTCATTTTTTCTAGTAAATATACGTTAACTAATCAGATTAATCGAATTTTGCGCTTCAACAAGGATTGACCATTTTCAATAATATAGTAAGTTGCTTGTCATGGTTGGGGATTAACAATTTTTGAATTTTGAGATGAAATTTTTTCTGATGTCGTGCTCATGACTGAAGGAAAAGATAATTCAGTACGTTCTGAGACACGAAAATTAAGTAAAATTTATAACTTATACAAATTCAAAAATGTAAATTAGCTCAAGAGAAAATATTAACGCTTTAATCATCAGGTTTTTATTTCATCCTGGAAAGGGCAATTTGTTGTTCAATTTAGTATCGGATAAGATGCCGATTACATCTTTGCGTTATCACTGACAATGCGAACAAAGTATTCGTTGTGAAACTAGACGGCTCACGTGTTGTCAAAATGAGTCAACTTTTCATTGAATGCATTTACTAGTGCCCACTATCGCACAGAGACTGCATTTCACTAAAGTGTCTCACTGCATCAGCCGCTATTGATGCTGAGATCCGCTGCAACTAGTGCGCTATCCATAGCCATGCCACAGTTGTGGCTGCTTTACGCTGCCATTGGTATCCGCTGTCCCTGCATCAGCTGCTGTAGTTGCTGAAATCCGCCACAGCTGTGGCCGCTTTCCGCTATCGCTGATATCCACTACACTGCTAGTGCTGCTGTTAAAGGAGGACGACTGCTGTTGTCGCTGTCTAGAACTATTATGATCGGCTTCGGCTGAAACAAGGCCAAATAGCATGTTTTAAATTGCAAGGTATATGATTCTGTCGACCGTGCTTGGGAAGCAATCATATAACGACCAATCAGAAGTCGAGTTTTTCGTTTTGACAAGGCTTGACTATTTTCAATAGTACAATAGTGTGAATAATAAAATTACAATTATCTTATTTTGGGAAGAATCTTAGAAGATTTTCCAATCTATTGCTGCAAGAACGAAGGAAATTTATCGAATACTAACCGATTTATTAGCATTTGAAATTGGACATATTTTCCACTTTTTTCGGTTTTAGTTTTTCATTTCACATGCCTATGTGGCCGAACTTCCTGAGAGAAGTATTCTACTTCAAAAAAAAATATCAAGTTGTAAAAGCTTTTCAAAGTTCTTAAAAATTCGTCATCAAATCGGTAAAATCACTACACACTTTTTGAGTATTTATTGAAGCTTTTAAGAGGTTCGACTGAAGCCCGCCAAATGGCGGCATTGGGCACTAGAGGGTTGAAACGATATTGAATTACCAGAAAAGTTCAACAAAAATGCAAAGAAATGTGATATATTTCAAGCAGCCGCAGTAAAGATTTATTGCCAAGAGTATATTAAAACTTATTTTTTGCAAATATGTTTTTAAACGTGAGTAGGTACCGATTTTAAGCCTGAGACAAGTATTGGAAAAAACAGAAAAATAATTGCAAGAAAATTACAAAAAATGAAAAAAAAATTTAAAAAATTTCTTTTTTTGTTAGCGTCTTAGTAGAATGGAATTGAATATTGAAAATAGGTTATGTTTCCATGTAATTCTACTACAAAAAATCGAATGCCGTCCCCAGATACGTATTTCGGTTGCTACATGCAACCATCATCAGTGCTTATGTGCACTGTTGAAGAGCATAACTGAGTAACCCCCTTTTTTATATGCGTGTAGGTAGAAGTAAGTAGGCGGAAAATTCCTAAATTGAAGTTAGGTAGTCATATGTTGTGGTTGTTTTTGTCCTGTATTGGATCTGGGGTTTTAGGTAAGATTTTTAAAAACCATGAAAAATTATTACCTACGTCTTTATTGAGCAGTGTGGATGGATGTTTATTGTAGATTTCTTAACTTCCAGATACGTCCAATTTCCAAAAATTATTACCGTGCCTAAGCAGGTGAATGTTAGCCGAAGTTAGGGGATGTCCCTCATTGAAGACATGTTCAGCCACTTTTGATTTGAAAAGGTGGGGTGGATCATTTTTGGAAACCTTGCATGCTTTGGTGACTTTTGCCATAAATTTTTTTCTTAAATAAATTAAATAAATAAAAATTAAATAACAAAGAAAAAAAAATTTAAAAGGAAAATTTAAAACCTAAATTAATCCACCTAGCGGTCAGATTCAGCCTTTCTCATTCAAACTTATAATTTGTAAAAACAGATTTACATGAACGCGTCAATCCAGTAAATGTATATTCACTCTTAAGGTTCTTAAAAATTGATGTTGTAATCTATACATATAAAAATTCAGTCCGGTCCGTCTGTCTGTCTGATCCATATAGGCTCGAAAACTAAAGAACCGATCGGCGTGAAACTTTGTATGTAGGGGTTTTTGGTGCCGATAAAGGTTCATATGATAGTTTGTGTGAGATGCACGCTAAACTAAATTACATTGTAATATTCTACCTGAGAGCTACCCCTCTCAGTTGACAGCAGTGCTGAAAAGGCCTAATCAAAGCTGGCAGAGCATTACACTCCGTTGGCGCCAAACTTCAGCTGCTACCTCAATCGCTACGGGCAGAGCATTGTCTAACGGCAGCCATTGCCTACACCCAACGCAAACGGGGAACATTTTATTACTTTATGGCAATTTTTTATTACTTATTGTGTCTTATGACTGCTCATTATACACAAAGAGTAACAAACAAAAAGTAATAAAAATTATGACGGGCACACACTTGTATGTATTTCTGCAGGAGAACATACAGCCAAGCACCGCAATGCATGTGTTAGCAAGACTTCACTCACTGCATTTGTATTGATGCAACGATCAGGTTCATTTTTGTCCCCTTCATCCACACATAATCAGAATCTCAACCGTCAACCTCAAATGTCTAATTAGAAACACTTTCGTTTCGTCCCCCAGTGTTTACTTGAAATGGAAATATGTAATACTGTCTGACCAGAGTTGCCGAAGTTGCGAATATTGTCTGGTTAGGCACGAGTATTGTATTTTCAAATAGGTGCAAATGAGTTTCCATGAACCAATGAGTATGTGTTTTAGATATCTTGCAGGAAAGCGAATGTTTTTGTTTTTCTCTAGTGCAGATTACAGGTCGTAATGTCAATTCAAGACGCATTTGAAGTCTTTGAAATCATCAACGTTTGCATACTCTATGACGGGGAAAATGCTGCTTGGCAGCTCTTGTCATATTTTTTCTCTACTCCGTATGCGAACTAATACACGCACACCGGATGAATTGGAGATTGAAGAAACTTGTAACATGTGCAACATATGCGACGGTGTGTGATTTTTTTTTGCTTGAGATGGAAAGGGAGTAGTTTTCGACAAAAAAATATCTTGCATGTGGTTGAAACGACCATTATTAGATAGTCGTACTCCCGCAACACGTGCTAAATATATGGCAGTATGTGTTGTTACTTGACTGGGGAAGAATTTTATTGCCTTTAAAGTAATAGGTTTGTTACCCGAAAGTAAATTTTGCGCTATTGCTTCTAAAGTAATAAGGAAAAGTTTTGCGTGTAGTGAAACTTATAAGAGGTAAATCACGTCCGCTTTTAGTGCGCGATTCATTGAACGGCCATGTTTCCCGTTCCGAGTGCTTCCGCTTCGATCGGCGGATTTTACAGTTTGAGACCCCTCCTTCTTCTGGAAGGGAGGGGTCCCATACAAATGAAACACAAATTTCTGCCCACCTTGAAAACTAATCAACTAAATGGAACCAAATTTTGCAGGTAAATGTTTTTAATGGTAAAAAAAGTTTATAATGTTTTGACACCCTTCCTTCTTTTGAAAGGGAGGGGTGCCATACAAATGAAACACAGATTTCTGCACATCCTGAGAACTAACCAACTGAATTTAGTATGCGAATGTTTTGAGAGCTAACAAATATGTCCATAATGGTTCGACGCCCCTCCCTCTTTTGGAAGCAAATGTTTCTGCACAAATTTCTACACATCTCGCGAACTAATCAACTAAATGGAACCATATTTGGTGATTGAAAGTTTTCAGTGGTAACAAATATGTTCCATAATTGACCTCAGGTAACATTTTGGATTGTAAGATGGCAAAATACGGTTTCTGGAAAACAGCCAAAAAAGGCCGACTTCCGGTTTCTGAAAAACAGCTGAAAATGACCAAATACCACCTAATATGAGTATCTCCGGAGCCAGAATGTTGCAAGAAGCTAAAAATTGACTTCAGACACCATTATGAATTGTAGGATGGCAACTTCTGGTTTCTGGAAAACAGCCAAAAATGGCCGATTTCCGCCTAACACCTAACGCCTAACGGAACTAGAATGATACACAGCAACTGAAATCGACCACAGACCCCATTTTAGATTCTAGGTTGGCGACTTGCCGGTTTCTGGGAAACAGCAGAAAATGATCGAATAACACCCAATATGGGTGTTTCTTCAATCAGAATGACGCTCAGAGGCCAGAAATTATCTTAAATACCATTTTGAAAATGTCGAAAATGCAGAATAATACTCAATATTGATATCGAGATGATGCATAGAAACCAAACATTGACCCTGGACACCATTTTCATTTTAAAGACGACCACTTTTAGTTTCTGGAAAACAACCAAAATTACTAAATACCTCCCAATATGGGTATTTCCGGTGTCAGATTGATGTCAGAAAATCTGCTGAAAATGACCGAATACTTACCACCCAATATGAATATATAGAATTAAGGCGATGTACAGAAGCCAAAAGTCGAGGATGTTGTCATTTCCATAAAACCAATCATTTCAAACGATTTTTCTTTTGGCTTTGATCATATCCTATGGCCGATTCTCCGAGGTCACAAATATCGACCAAAGCAGGTATCGTTTTAAATAGTCTTTGAATTCCTTTTCTTTTCATAACTTTTGAGCCACATATCAAATTGTTATGAAGTTTTTTATTTGTAAGTTTGAGAGATGACTCGTTCGTATGACACTAGTTATGTTCAAATAAGTCATGTAATCTTTGAGATAATAGACTTTCGTTGTTTTATTAACAATTTAATACATAACGGTTGCTTAAGTTCGATTATAATCAAATGAAATGGGATCGTGTAGGGCAGCCAAACTTTGAAACCACGTGTTCAATCATAATTCATCAGTTAACCCTTATCTAGCCCACTCATCTGATAATAATATTGATCAAATTGGTTGTGTAGTTTCTGAGATAATGAAGTTTCGTGATTTTCACATTTCGGTACATTACAGACGAAGTTACAGTTCGATTACAGTAAAATTCAATAGGGTGTTATGAGGTAGCTAGACTTATTAATTGACACTAATTTTGTGGAAATCGGGTCAGCCATCTTTGAGAAAAGTGAGTGAGTCCATGTAGTCTTCGGAATATGTTACTTTTCATAGCTGGATTTTTTTGAGCGGGGCCTAGTGTGGTTAGTAACGTCTCCGCCAACCACGCTCGACGCCTGGGTTCGAATCCCACCGCCGACATAGGTGTCGATGGTTGTGAGGTGGCGTGATCCACTCACAACCAACCCAACTGGTCTAGATTCAATCCTAGCCGACACCGGGAGATTTTCTGAGGCGAAAAATCTCTGGGATCACGCCTTCCATCGCATGAGGAAGCAAAGCCGTTGGCGCCGGTCCGTTAATAAACGGGTCGTGAGTTAGGGACATGGGTGTGGAGTCGGGACTTGAACGCGGTCCCGTCGGGATGCGGTATATTTTTCCAAATCTGTATCATTTTTCCAGTTCGCTTATTTTTCGCTTTCCCCACTGCACACATTGTCTGCTTTATCAAAACTTTTTGTAAAATCATAAAAATCATCGAAGAATTATTAATATTACAACACATCATGACATCATGAAAATCCGCAGAAGTCTTCGAAAATTTGTCTCTAAAGCATAAGAATAATGTGAAAAATTGTGTAAAAATGCAGTTAGTAATCTCTTAGAAGTCGTCATAAAAATTATGAATTGATGAAAAATTTACAAAAATTCCAAATCCACGTGAGTGAGTCTTTCCAAGTTGCAGAGCGGTCCTGATAAGTTCTATGGAATCTTAAGAAATCATCGAAACTACCAAGTAGAAAAAGACATGCAAAATCCTTCACAACCACTAAAAGTCGTTATGAATCGGTATGAAACCCGCGATATTTAATTAAATCAAATTGTATGACTATTTTTTGACTTCTGTTGAAAGATTTAGAGACATTTTTTGGCGGTTTTCTCATCCTTAAATTTTTATGCATCCTATAAAATCCGGTTCAACTCAATGAAGAACGGTTTCAGAAATGTGTTCTAATATTTTGTTTGCCTGTGATATTTGTATTTTCGTAAGAAGAGTATTTAAGTTTATACTGATTCTTTACGAAACAATCCCACAAGTGGCGACAGATTTTTTCTCACTTCATGTTTTGGCCAAAAGGAATACTCCATTGGTACTTGATGTCCGGCATGTGACTCTTGAGAGTGAGCATTGAGCATTGCAAGCATTGAGCAATGCTTGAGTTTAAACATTTACTGTTTATTTTCTGATAACAAACCCCTTGATGATCGCATTCACAAAATTGATATCTCATTCATAGATCATTTGAATTGATGATGAAATTTATATATTCAATTTACCCAACAAAAAGTGTGAAATACCAAACTTTTGTCCGGCTTCCGGCCACTGTGCAACGGAAAAACAGCGAATCTAACACGTCCACATTCGATCGAGAGTTTCGTTCGTGGATCGCCTTGTGTGCATTAGAGGCACTGCACTGCAGTGCCTAAAGCCGGTGCCAGTGTAAACCGGACTGAATGCATTCGCATGCAGCACTCGCAACGCAATCACTCGTACCTCTGTCGCACCCAAGAGGCATTCAAAGCGAACCGTTTTCGACCTTGTCCAAAGTGACCCGGTGTGAAGCGCTCGTTTATCTGCGGATCGCGAAGTTTCACCCGAATCGAGGTGAAAGGAGTTTCGTGTGCACTCCGACTGCGACCTATGTGCTCTATGGGGCAGCACCGACTTTCGCCGCAGGGCTGCAAAACAATAACGCGAAGTCGGTGACTTCGTGGAAACCCACGGTTTTACAGGCAGCCCGGAGCCGGAGATTTTTACAACGATTGGCTGGCCAATAATACTAGGGAAGTGAAATATGCAACGATCGCTTGTTCAGCTGAAAAGTTAAACCTCTTTTCGTTACGTAACAGCGATGAACGTAGCGGCCCATGTTTAGCGAATAATGGATAAGGGGGCCGACTCGGAGCAGGCGTGAAATCACCTCCAGCAGCTGTAAAGCAATGAATCGCTTTCCGCGAGCTCGTTACCGGATGATGATGGTTACTAAACTATAACATGGCCCGACTAATTTCGATCAGAATGTAATGCCAACTGGCCTCCCGCCACGTAGAAATCAAACTAATGAGTAAACTATTCGAATTGGTATTCCACGCAGGCAAATCACTGCAGTTTGGCCGCTATTTGAACCACACTCACATGCACACACACAGCTTTTACATGGTCGGTTCGACCTTCGACTCGGCACACATGAATATGAATAATTTCTGCGTGCCAAGCTCGGTTTCGCGGCTTGATATCAGCTCGATGGATGGAGTAATTAAGAATTCAGTTATTATTACTATTATAATCAGTCTTGATACCGCGCCAGCCTGCCGTTCGATACCGAGTAATTTAGCAGCTAGTTCTGCCCTACCCGCATTACCATTGAAACGGCCTTTCCGGCCCTGACGGGCACACGTTGGTGCTGTGGTGGCTAATTGCCTCTGAACGAAAACGGCAAACGGTCGGTGGCGGTATTTTCATACGTTCTTAATATTATTTATAAACAGGCACGAGGGTTCGTCACTCGATGAACGGTTCGGCCGTTCAGGTCTTTAGTTTGCATGAAGGAATCTGTTCTGCTAATAAGTGCTGCCACCTTTTTTGGAAAGGCAGGACAAAGTTCAGTTTTGAGAACCGGTTTTAAATGCTTTAGAAATTCTTTGAGAAGATCTGATAACAAAGTTCTCAAGATTGAATTGAAAAATGAAGATATGTAGTAGATTTAAATTTTTACCGTTTTTTTATATTATCATAGAATATTATATTTTTTTGCAACTTTCTAGTTTTAATATTGAACACGGCTTTCTTGTTTAATCTGGGCAACTTTTCTATCATTTTATTTGATATAGTTTAGCGTTTTATTTGTTTTGTTAATTTAGAATTTTCATGTAAAATACGAAAAAATCATTTGAATGTTATTTTAAATTTTTATTATTTCATTATTTTCACGAAACATTTATTTTATATATGTTTTTTTTTTGTGTTTCACAACCAGACAGCAACTGCAGCAGCAGATCTGCAACTGCAGCTGTTGAGCTATTTTACTTTCTCGAATTTAAAAACCCCAAAGTCACGGTGCTGCACCCGCCATGAACCGCACTCTCGGGTGGTCAGATAACAAAAAAACAAGACCGATGAACCAATAAAACATTATGAAATGGCGAGCCGTTTTTGATTGTTTTTATTGCACCTCACGTGGTGTCGATCGTAACGCCACCGCAGCAGTGGCTTTGTTCGCAGTCTGCAAACCAAGCTTCTTAGGGTATTCAGGATACGGCTAAAACTTTAGTGCTTTCGATTCTGGTAACACCCTAAATGGTGGGCGACCTTCAAGTGAACCGAACCGATCGTTGCAGCAGCGGTTTCGAACACAGCTCCGTGTGTTTTTGCGGCTAATCAAAACAATGTTTGTTTTTTTTTTGTCATTTTCTACGATTAAAGAAAGGCTTTTCTTGTTCACTTATTTTTGCTCTCACAGGCACTCGACCCTGACTTGGCTTACGCTCCAGCAAACGGAGCGTTATTGTGCGTGCGGCCACAACTGTTCACATTATTGTCAGTCGAGTCGAGAGTGCGCGTAAATCAAATAATTTCGCATCTGTCTTGACCCATGGCTAAGTTCCCCACAGCCCCGCTATACATGTTTTGTGTGGTACAACGATGCGGAAGGGTTTCAGACCGGCTGCCGTTGTTGGTTGTCTTTCATCGGTTCAGCAGACAACAAAGCCGCTATCGACGCGCGAAGCCCCTCGGCACAGAAGGAATGATGAAAATGTTGATTTCAAATGCCTTCTTACGTTCCGTGCTAATCAAACGCCACCTCCCTGACAAACTTGCGCAGCATGCAACAATGTGTGTGTGGTGAGAGGTTGTTTGTTGGCTTTACACCAATTGATTTCCGCATCATTTCGTATGGTTACCAATGCAAAACAGTGGAACATGATTCGTCCTTGCAACTGCGAGCCGCCGCAAGCGGCTCGATCATGTGCTTTCTAGAGCCACACTCCGATCCGGCTTGTTGCCGAAACAAAAACAAAAAACTGGTCGAACTTGGACAGAATGAAATACGATAAACTGGTAGAATCGCTTGCAGAGATCACATACTCAATCGCAGCCAAAACTCCACCTGCTTCATGGTAGCGTCGACTTCACCACCTGTAAAATATGACATTTGACGGCAAATATTTTACTCACCACCCGGGTCAGACTCATCTTCCCATTTTTGACCGCTCCAAGATGCCACTTACCGAAAGTGGTCCTTCTGGGCTCGAAATTTAGTCTTATAGGAGTTGTCACTCTTCGCCACTTGCGGTTGTCATCGGCGGCGTCACCGCCACAGACAACCTTCGCACGATCATTGTCGTCACACGTTCGATGACAGCACGGCGTCGGTCAGTAGCAGCTTTACGAGATCTACTCGCAAATTCACTCACCAAAAATCGTGTAAACAGCCAGCAAGCGGTTTCCTTTCATTACAAGCAGATCTGTTAATTACTAGAGTCCCAGGAAGGTGATCGATTGTGTTTACACGATTGAGGTTGCGAAGCGACCTCTACGCGAGAGCCAAAAACGATGATCGAATCGTTTGGCGCTGAACCTAGTGTTTATATACCAAGCTCACGATTGTTGGCATGTTGTAAAAGTTTACCAGCGAACATTTTGACGAAATCAAAAGCTATTTTTCTCAACATAGTTAATACAGTCCCTCCACAATTATGGGTCAGCTACAATAATAGGTCATTTTTACGGAAATACGCCTATTAGCCATGGTATTTTTAAACTCAGTTGTAACCTTATTTATACGACTGAAAAGATTTGAATTTGCACATGTCACAAAATATAATAATTCTACTCGATGCATTAAACGGTACACAATTGTGGGTCAGTCCAAATTTTGGCCATTGTTATTACTTTTGCATGATAATGAATCAATACTGAATAAAAGAACTTAGTATCAAGCTTATACAAAAATAAAATAACTTTTGTGATGTATTTTGACGGTTTTATAGACTAAATGATTTTGAACGCCAAAAGTGACCGATGATTGTGTCTTTTGCTATGTAAGTAACATTTTTCTTCTCCGCAGATTTACACACATTACCTGCAGTGAAACTAATTGTTGATCGAAAGTACACATTAGAAAATGGAAATAGAAAGTGAAATATTGGTACCTAGTTGATAATTTCTCCGATTTTATATTTATTTTTGAACATTTAGACAACACGTTGACTGACCCATAATTGTAGAGGGACTGTAATCTATTGTTCACAAGTAGCAGAAATTGGTCAGATATTTGGAAATGAAGTTTTGTCTTCTTTTTAGAGTCGAAAGCAGGCTGTATTATACCATAATAGTTAGCAATAAATTTGTTACTCAGCATACATCTGCTGGTTAAGAATACACTGTATAGTACCTGAAATGTCGACTGAACACATACAAAACTCATGCAGTTTAATATGAATTCCTAGATAAAGTATTTTATAAAGACTTTACTCGAAAAACATGCACCAAAGTGAAACTCATTTCGAGCCGGATATTTTTAAAACTCTCACGTAAACACATATTAGCTATGTTTTTGTAATGTTGATTCATTCAAATTCCTCTCCCAGGCTAAATGCCCGCACCTTGGACCTAACACTAAGCATCAAATCCTGGGCAACACTTGCGCCATCTTTCTTACACACTTACATCCACTGTTTCCCCAAATACTGGTCGTTTTTGACGACCTCCTACCAATACATCCCGGTTTAGTGTAATAACACGTTGCCAAATCTGGCCAAAGCGGCAGGCGCTTCTGGAGGTATTCCTTGTTAAATATTCGCCGTTAATGGTGCCTTTCGTTATGTACGGCTTGCTGAATTTGCCGCATCCACAGTACTAATTTGTCAACCTTCTTCTTCCGTAACATCCAGGCGAAAGGTCGACGAAAACCGTCCGGCGGGCTTGGCGTCTGCTTTAATGTACGTCTTGTCCTCCTTACGACGCATTTCGGTTGCCAACCGACTGCGGGACTTGACCACCGTATCCGTTCCGTTTATCCGTTCAGTTAGGCATCTTTCATACCTTGAAGACATTAGGTCTTGTCCGCTTCATTGTCTGCTGAAAAAACCCCGGACGAAAGAATTGACTTTTTTGGACATCCCGAATCGAGATGCTCGGATTTCGCTTGAACCCTTCACCATTACCCTTGAACGATTTTACCACACGGAACACGGTCGATTCCCAACTGTTTCGCGATCCATCTGTGCGACTGGCCTTTTCCACGGCCGCGCTCAAAATTATTTATATATAATTATTATTCAAAATTATTATATATAATAACCACTTGACAGATTTCACATGTGAACATTACGCTCTAAACTAGTTATACCTAAAAACTAATAATTTTTTTACCATGCAATTGTTCAAATGTTAATGGAGATGTTATGTTTGTAACTTTTATATTCGTATGTTATTTAGGCCAGAGTCTATGTTTATATAGAGTCGCGCAAAGAAAAAATCTATCGTTCCGGCAACACAGTTTTTGTACCGCTTGTTGCCAAGAACTATACAGTACTGTTTTTGACCATGTATAAGCTAACATCTTTCGTTGAAATTCTTCACAAGGTATACAGTTTAAAAAGATTGTGTTGCTTTGTTAAATATCACTGAACCAGTTTACAGGTTCATTCTGGATTACATATATGTAATTGAAACTTCGGAAAAACTCATATTCTATATCACGCTTAATTACAACACTTTTCATCCATTCCTAACATTATCTGTTTGTTTATTTACATCGCTCGATTGGTACCCTTGTTTGACGTTAAATTGGTTCCTTTGGTTTCAACTTTGAGCGACTCTATATTATGAAAATAGACACTGATTTAGGCCAACCTAAATTTTAAATATTAAATATTTCACAAAAAAATGATCTTCAAACTGTTATTACACTGGGTTCTTTTTATACGCGGTTTATTTTTATGCATTTCATTAAACGCGATTTGTTTACAATAACGCTGATTATTTTTATGTGATTTAGAAGACTATTTGTACGCGGTATCAAATAAGTTTAGTATAAGTACATCCAGTGTGTCGAACAGTTGACATTTTTGCATGACACCGTATCGAAAAATACTGTTGCCTCTCTTGCAGACTGCGACAGCAGCGTTCAACTGTACGCTTCTCTATTTGAGAGAATCGTGTGACTTAAAGCCAACACGGATGGTTAACGATTCTCTTTTGTGCCGATCTCCAGCCGCTTCGATATCTCGACTGTCGCATTGTGCGAATGACAATAACTGGCAACCATGCGACAATTTAGCACAGTAATAGGATGGAAAATTAATAATTACTATGTATGTACTGCCGAAAAATATCATCAATCGTGTACACCGGAAAATTTGAATCTCAACTTTTAAACCTTTTCATTCGAAAATAGTTCGCTGTAGCGAAAGTCTCATCCAAATTTTGCATATTTAATCAAAAACAGGACAATAAAAGCATGAATCTTACAAATTCAATTAACGTCCTCGTGCCCAAATAAAAATTGACGCTAAGAAAATTGATTCCGCTTCAATTCGTAATAAATGCAATAAATACTACAGACAGCTACAGTCAATAACACACGATCTATTCAATGACAACAATATAAAAAGAAGTGAGCGAGAGAATTGTTGTTCATATTGAATTCCTGACGAAAAGCAAGAGATAAAGCAGAGTGTTTCATTCCACAGAGGTAATCACAAAAATCTTGCTGCTGTCGTGTGAATACTGTAGCGTACCATTACATTTCCCTACCCTGAGTACATCTAATCTGAACTCTGAAAAGCGGTACAATCAACCGCGTAAAAAAAAGACCCCAGTGTACTCACCAACTACATGCACAGTTAACACGAACTGTATTTCATATGAAAGATTGATCTCTTCTCTAACCGTATTTAACAGCTTTATCGTTCAAAATTTCAAGTGTAGTTGAATAACTGTAATCAAAGTTTAGATGTCAGGCGATACCGTACGTTGGTTTTACAATTTTCAGAAAAACTTTAATGTTTAGGATTTCCAATCCTTATTTAACTGTTCAAAAAATTCAAAAATGCAAAATTTTGAGTTATGTCAGTGTTGCACGAAACCGACGAAATGTTGAATACAAGTGCTATATCGGCCGATCAAAACTTGTAATTTTTAAGCATTCATTTCATCTACTCTGGAAGTACCCTGGAAGAGTTATTTGAAAGCCCTTTTCCACTATTTATGCTGCTCAGCAGAAAACTATTTAAATTGAATGACGACTATGAATATGTTATCTCATAAAAAAACTGTTTGAAAAAAATCATGGTAACTTTTGCGCTGAGAGACTCGAGCTACACCAGAACACACAGCTCGCACATTTTCTGATGAAAACTTTGGGTGAAAGTAAATCTTGACGATTAATGAATTTCTTTTCATTTGGGATAAAAAAAAGTTTTCAGTTTCCTGTGCATTTTTTCATCGGTCAAAAAGCTTCACTCTGACCGCTTTGAGGCTCTACTTCCCGAGGTCTGATTGAGCTCAAATTTTGCGTAGGAAACGTTTTGCATGGTTGCACTCAAATTGAAATATCATAAAAATGCAAAATAATACATCCTTCAAAATTTTCATGGTTTGATCATGGTTTGCTAATGTTTGCTAATCAATGAGATAACTTATTCACAAGATTGTGCATATTTTTTGAATTTTTATGATTGATGATCATGATTTTACTATAGTGCTAAAAAAAAAAGATCCACTTGATAGAGAAGAATTGATTTATTAAATTTTCATCAAGAATTTTTTCAAATTAATTCAACGTTACCATCCTCCATCGCAATAGGTCCACAGCAAATAGATTTAATGTACCCCGAATCGCCCCAATCAATGTTGACGATAAGCTCTAAAAAGCATCCAGATAAGGAACGAACAAGAATTATTTTCCCCTGAAGATGTCACTGATCAGTGACGAAACGTCGGACAGCAAAAAACCAGATCGTTCTACTCATTCAAGACTGCTCAGCCGAAATCACAACCAACCATCGTGAACTCGCAGCATTTCCACAAAAAATGTGATACGATACTCAAACAAATTTTACAAAAACTCGCAAATCTTTGAAATTTAAGAGACAGAAATTTTTTGTCTTCTGTGAAGTTTCATAGAATTTATTGAACTATAACTTTGTAGAAGACCGCAAAGCTCTAGCGCAGTGGTTCGTAACCGGGGGTCCGCGGCTGCCAAGGGGGGCGCAAAGCTCTTGGTAAATTTGAAAGGCAATCAAAATTTATCTCTAGGTATCTCTGTTAAAAAGAGATTTCAAATCTTCTGCGTATAAGAACCAATGACATTCATTGATATAATGACCTCATCATATAAAGATAGTTGTTCTGTTCAACATAGATCATCAAGCAGAGATATTCCTTGGTGGAATGAGAAACTGGCAGAATTGAGGAAAACAGCTAGACAATTGTTCAATAAAGCAAAAGTTACTTTAAACTGGGATCACCACAACAAAGCCCTGACTGCATACAACAGAAAATTAAGGCGTGCCAAAAGACAGGACTGGAGACGGGTCTGCGAAGAGATCAATAACGCTCCAACAGCTGCGAGGCTGCACAAACTTTTTTCAAAAGATCATTAAAAAGGTCTTGGCAATCTTAAAAAAGAGGACGGCAATTTCACAGTTGATTCCGCTGAAACACTGGAATTAATGATGAGAACTCATTACTTCCAGGGTCAACACCCATATCCGATGAGGTACAGGACTCAGATGAGGCAGGACTTTATGGTCAACTGAAGTCTATCTTAAAGCCTGTCAAATCTTCACGTCTGGTAGGGTTGAATGAACATTGAGTTCTTTTCAACCTTACAAATCTGCTGAAAAAGATGAAATCTTCCCAGCACTACTCCAACAGGGAAAAGACGCTCTTATTCCCCAGTTATCGTGAGTTTCATAGCTTAAATTTGGAGAAAGGTTCGAGTTGTCTTTATTCCTAATGTGGGAAAAAGGGACAAATCGCCAACAAAAAGAGACTCCCAAAGCTTTAAGACCCTCAGAACTCTCAGTTAAAGACAATGAAGAAAATTTTGGACGACTTTACAAGCCAACAATCTTGGTGAAGTTTCCATTGAGCAAAAACCAATTTGCTCACCAATCAGCTAAATCTACAATAACAGCGCTACAAGAAATAGCTCTGGTTGCTTTTCTCGATATAGAAGAAGCATTCGATAATACATTTTATAGCTCAATGCGCTCCGCAATTGAAGCAAGCGGCCTGGATAACTGTATTATTGAATGGACAATGGCAATGCTAAGAGATCGAGAAATTTCTGCTGATCTTCGAGGTGCGCAGCTAAATAACAGATCTAATAAGGGATGTCCTGTGTTTCACCCTTATTGTGGTCCTTAGTTGTAGACGAACTCCTTAAAAGGCTAACAAAACTAGGATATGAGGAAACTGGATACGCAGACGATGTAGCCATAACAGTTCGTGGGATGTTCGATGGCACGATATCTAATCGGCTAAAAACTGCGCTCAAATTTACTTTAAAATGGTGTAGAGAAGAGGGTTTAAATGTTAATCTTTCCAAAATTGTTACAGTACCTTTTACTGACAGGGTAAAGCAGAAGTTTGCAGAAGAAGTTAAATACCTCGGAGTAACTTGGGACAAAAAACTGAACTGGAATTCTCATCTAGACAAAACTACCTCTAAGGGTAGTTATTCCCTGTGAGTTTGTAGTAAAGCCGTGGGAAAAACATGAGGACCACGACCAACAACATTCCATTGGATTTATTCGGCAATTGTTCGTTCAAAGATCTCGTACGCTTCACTTATATGGTGGCCTAAAATTAATGAGGTAACCACTCAAGCGAAGCTTGGTAACCTGCAGAGGCTTGCCTATATATCAATAACTGGGGAAATGAAAAGTACACCATCAGTTGCTTTGGAAGCCAACAACATTCCATTGGATTTATTCGGCAGGAACATATAAAGCAGCAGGCAGCAAAAAATACTTTGCTCAGTAAACGTTATAATTAGATCATAGATGGTGACCTTGTTGGACACTTAAGGATTCTTAAGGAATTCAGACTGAACTCTGATGTTAAAACAACAGAAGATTGGATGACAACGAAGACAAACTATGACATTCCCTTCAAAGTAGTTAAATCAAGCCGCTGTGAATGGGAGTCAGGAGGGCCGAGTCTGCGTCCAGGTTCTGTTGTGTTTTACACCAATGGATCAAAAATGGGT
Source organism: Wyeomyia smithii (assembly GCF_029784165.1). Lineage (NCBI taxonomy): Eukaryota > Metazoa > Arthropoda > Insecta > Diptera > Culicidae > Wyeomyia > Wyeomyia smithii. The sequence goes on along the minus strand of NC_073694.1, from coordinate 29,460,821 downwards.
GAAATTACTGGAGCTGGGGTGTTTGGCCCTGGAGCTATACCAATGGGCCACAGTCTAACGGTATTTCTCGCAGAAATTCATGCTTTTATTGAACGTGTAAACAAGAAAATACAGATTTGTGAAAATCTTGCATAACACCATAATGTGAGTGTTGCAGAGCAAACAAAGAGACAGTATTTCCAGTTTTTTAACTCGATTTATTTCAAGCGGAGTTAAAAAATCCCTTAAATTAAAAGGAAAATTTTTGATTATAATTTGGATTTTAGTATAATAATCTTAAGAACTAGGTTTAACATTTTTTGTAATTTCCTTATTTTCAAATTATGGGTTTTTATAGTGATATAGATTCTACATGCTCTCAGCATGGGAAGTAAGTTGGAGCGATCAAAGCACGTGGGGGCGTATAAGCGATTCATCTTAGGTGTAGGTAATGTTGAACTTAAATTGTAGATTCTCATGCAATCTCTCATGCTATTTTCATGCAGATTCCACTTACGTTTAGTGCTCATTTATAATATTGAACCTCCGTTTTTAATCTGCACTTGGTGATGCTGTTATAATAGATATAAGTTTTAGGTTAGAATCTAAGTCACAATAATTAGCCACGTAAATTTACCGTTTTAAATATTGATAATTGTGTTCGAAAATAATCACTGGGCTTATTATTAAATTTTAGGTATTTTATAATAATTATAAATTTAACTTTAGTAGAACTATAAGTATAATAATCACCACTTTCGCTAAGCCGCTGGTTCAGTCTGCTGCTACTCCTGAAGTGGCGATCTACATTCAACATGGCTGTTTTATCGTTGATCGTAGATCGTTTCCGATCGGTATCGCTCGTGCGGATGATGGATAAAGCGTCGCTTCAATAGGCCTATTGTGAATTGGTAGCACCAGGGGAACTCGCTGAATGTTGGTTCGTCACAGACAGGGTGACATTCCCCCCCAGTACGTCGTGGCCTTGGTCCGACTTACTCGAACTGGAACCGACGTCCAGGATTGCGATGTTCACTGCAGGTCTCTCCAATCTTCCTTGGGATGTTTGCAATGTTACTCGCCGTACTTGTCGATCCTTAGAACGGACGATCTCTATAACTCGTCCCTTCGGCCAACAATTCCTTGGAAGGCGGTTGTCTACGATGACGGCAACATCGCCTACCTGTATTGGTCGCGTCTGTTGAAACCACTTTGATCTTCGCGTGAGTGTTGGCAAATACTCCGTGATAAAACGTCTCCAGATTTCATCTGCGTAGGCTTGCGACGCCTTCCACGAGTTGTTTAACAAAACTGTATTGTTATTAAATGCGATCGGGGGTTTGGCACCATTGGAAGACCCTAGGATGAAGTGATTCGGTGTTAGGGGAAACAAAGAATCTGCGTCTATCGGTACGTCCGTAAGCGGTCTTGAATTAATTATCATTTCGACTTCAGACAGCATGTTTCTTAGTAGCTCATCAGTCGGAAGTTGCCTTGGCTTTATTTGGTCCAGGATCTTTTTAACCGATTGGATTAATCGCTCCCAGCTTCCCCCAAAGTGTGGAGCAGCGGGGGGGTTATACGTCCATTTGGTATTCGGACTTACAAAGTGCTCCATCATTTTATTTTGGTCCACTTTTTGCAGCTCGTCTCGTAGAATACGTCCTGCCCCAATAAAATTTGTACCGCGATCACTGAAGATTTCAATTGGTGCCCCTCTCCTGGCCACAAAATTTCTTAGGGCTAGGATACACGAGTCGGTGGAAAGAGAATGTGCGATTTCGATGTGAATAGCTCTAACTGTTAAACAGGTCATTAGAACACCCCAACGTTTCTCTGTTCTTCTTCCGACTACTACTGACATTGGTCCAAAATAGTCTACACCAGTATACGAAAACGGACGAGTGAATGCAGCCATTCGCGCCACCGGAAGCTCCGCCATCATAGGAGGTGTTGGTTTAGCTCTTTGTATCTTGCACATTTGGCAATTGTACCTGACACGTTTGCATGCTGCGCGAAGCTGCGGAATATGAAATTTGAGACGAATTTCATTTATCACTGTCTCATGATTTAGGTGTTTATATTCACAGTGGTAATCAGCTATTATTAGGTCTGTCAAATAGTGCCGTTTGGGTAGTAAGATAGGATATTTGACCGAATCTGCAATAAACTGGCACGATTTAATGCGGCTGTTCATCCTTAAGACTCCAGCATGGTCAACGAACGGACTTAATTTGTAGAGCTTACTGGATTTTGCCAATATACTTTTAGTTTCTGGTGCGTTGTGGTTGATTAAAAGGTTATATTCTTCGGGGAAAGCTTCCTTTTGCACCTGACGGTATATACACCATTCTGACTGCTGTAATTCTTCCTGGGTGAACGGTATAGCACTTGGTGGGGAACGAACCTTTCTGCGTCGATAGGACAGATACCGTAATACATATGCCACAGCTCTGTGAAGGCGCTTCCATCTAGAAAATCGCTCGAAACGTATTATGGGTATGTACTCATAATGGTGAAGCACATTTGATAAAATCTCTTCATCGGTTGCTCCAACATTCTCCTTATTCACCGGCCATTGATTTTTTGGTTCTTTGAGAAAATCAGGCCCGGTGAACCAACGACCGGATGCGGTAAGGTCGGGTATTTTCTGCCATTTTGTGCCTTCATCCGCTGGATTTAAGCGTGTTGAAATCCAATTCCACTCGGCTGGCTCAGTGGCTTCTAATATTTCACCAACCCTGTGTGCAACATATGTAGAATATCGTCGGTGGTCGGATATGATCCAGCAAATAACGTCCCGAGAATCCGTCCAGAAGTATCTCTCAGATATCTTCACGCGGTGCACTGCGGCAATGCTAGCAGCCATGCGTGTTCCGATCACAGCGGCTTGCAGCTCAAGACGCGGAACCGACACATATTTCAAGGGGGCAACTCTAGCTTTCGCTCCTACTAGGGCACATTCTATTGTACCCGCCTGCTCGAATCTCAGATATGCCACGGCGACCAGTCCGTCCCGTCCTGCATCGACGAAAATATGCAATTGAGCAACGTTATCCTCTGCTGCTGTCGTAGTTTGTCGATAGCAACGGGGAATGCTTAGCCTCTCAGCTTGCGGCAAAACTTTTAACCACTCCATCCATTTGTCTGCCAGCCCTGGCGGTATTTCTGCGTCCCAATCTGTTTTTGCACGCCACACCTCTTGAAGAAGAATTTTAAGGAACATTAAGAAACCAGTCATCAATCCCAAGGGATCGTAAATCCTCATGAGTGTTTTTAAGAGTTCGCGCTTTGTCGGAATCTTCTGTCCGCTAAGTAGTTCTCTATCATGTTTTGGTGAAAGTTTGAACGTAAACGTATCCGACGAAATACTCCACCACATGCCCAAGACTTTTTCCGTTGCCATTTCGGAGCTGAGATTTAAATCTTTCTCGACAGCGCCTGCCTCGCTGACCGTTTCTAGCAGCCTATTTGAATTAGATAGCCAATTATGGAGCTCAAAACCTCCTTGTGCGTGGATAAACCGTACGTCTGAGGCCAGTTGTATAGCTTCGTCTTCGTTCTCTTCACTAGTCAGAAGATCATCAACGTAGTGATCTTTCTGTATACAAGCTACGGCTCGTGGAAACTGTTGCTGGAAACGTGCAGCATTGGTGTTTTTCACAAATTGAGCGCAACTAGGCGAGCATGTGGCTCCGAAGGTCATCACCTTCATTATGTACACATCAGGAGACCTCCTTGAATCCCCATCTCTCCACAGAAACCGCTGGCTTTGTTGATCGTCTTCATTGATCTCTACTTGATGGAACATCTCTCGTATGTCGGCTGCTATAGCGAAGCGATACTCTCGGAACCTGTATAATACAGATGGCAAAGATGCAAGCTGGTCTGGTCCAGTTAGCAGGACAGAATTTAATGAAAGTCCGCCTACTCTGGCAGCGGCATCCCATACTATCCGAACCTTACCGGGCTTGTTAGGATTCATAACCGGAAAAATCGGTAAATACCACTTCCGTGGGTGCTTCTCAGCAACTTCCTTAGGGCTCAACTTTCGTATAAAACCTTTTGATTCATATTCTCTTATTTTCTCTTCCAATGTTTTAGCTAGTAGATCATCGCGACTCATCCGCCTCTCTAAACAAACTAAACGCTTTTCGGCCATGGATTTACTGTCTGGCAGTTCTATTCCATCCCTTCTCCACAAAAGGCCAGTTTCGTAACGATTGCCTTTACGATGTGTTCGAGACTGAAGTAGCTGTGTAGCGCGCTCATCTTCTTTTGAGAGTAATGGTTCAGTATTGCGTACAATGCCTAAAGAATCCATAGAGAAATATTTCTTCAGCTCAGTATTTAGACAGGAGTCTCCATCCTCAAAACACGGACAAATGTGAAAGCTGTGGCAGGCGTTGAAACTACTACCTGGTGTATTTGTACTAACTGAGCATGGACCGTAGATCAACCAGCCCAGTCGCGTTTTGGTAGCAACTGGTTCGTTTGCCGCTCCTTCTACACTCTTCAGGGCATTGCCGACATGGCAGTTATCGATTCCGATTAATATCCTTGGGGAAACAGAATCATACGAGTTGACTGGCAGCCCTTTCAAATACGCGTATTGTCGTGATAGGTCCTGAACTGAAATCGATTGCAGCGGAAGGCTAAGCGTTCTGACTGTGTGCACCTTAGGGAGCACAAACTTTTTACAATGATTCTCTAATCCAGAAATTTTCAGCGTTAGTCGAACGGATTCTCTCTCCTCACGCTGCTGGCCGCCTGTCCAGTTTAAACACAGTGGGCTTGGCATACCTTCTAGATTGAGTTCTTTTACCAAGCTATGATCCATGAATGTTGCCGATGACCCATCATCCAAAAATGCATATGTTCTGACAGAAACATCCTTTCCATGCAGAATAATAGGAATGTACCTGAACAAAACTTTTCCAGTTGAACCACAATGTGCATTGCAGCTTTGAGAAGATGGTTGTTTCGACGACTGTACTGCTTTATATCTTGCGTCGTCGTGAAGCATTGGATGATGCATGAATGTACACCCGTTCCTGCCGCATGAGGATTTTATAATGCAGGCTCCAAAATGTTTGTTGAGACACTTTTTACAAAGCCTTTTCTCCCTTAACGCTGACCAACGTGATGAAATGCTCATATTTATGAATGCTTTACAGACATCTGTAGAGCTGCATGCTCCTTCGCAGATTACGCACCGTTGTATAGCTGTTCGTATCCCGGTAGGTTTCAATGGTTTCGTTTCTTCAGAGTGAACGTTCAGGTAATCATCTTGCTTACGGTTCTTTCTATTGATTGGCGGTTCGACCGGAGATATAGTGACAACACAAGCAGCTTCCACCAGTTTTTCTAGCCAATCACCGAAACTCGACAGTGTAACCAGTTGCAAAGATTGTCTGTGTAATGCCCAATTCAGTTTAATAGCGGGCGGTAAACGATCAACTAACTCCTGTAATAAGGCAACATTACATAAATACTCGTCCAAACCACACGCCTTGATTGTAGCGCAAACGTTCTGAATGGCCACACCGAAATCGATTAGAGTATTTAGCTTCTCTGCTTTTGGCGACGGCATTTCCCGTATGCGTGTAACAAGCGAATGTACTATAACTTCAGGACGCCCAAAAAGCGTTTTCAAAGTACTCATAATTCCTGAAAGATTCGACGGATGCAACAAGCGACTGCGGACAGCTTCTAGCGCCTTTCCTTTAAGGCATCGTTGGAGCCGAAGAAGATTCTCCTCATCACTATACCCGCACATTCTCGTTGAGCTTTCGAAACTAGCATGAAAAAGGGGCCACTCTTCCGGATGGCCATAAAATACGGGTAAATCACGAGCTACCGCCTGTCGAGCCGCCAGTTGGCTTCGACTGAGCTCGTTGTAAAGTGTCGAACTGGAAGCAGCTGAATTCGCGGTCGTCAGCCCTGTCTGGTTTATTCCCACAGATGATCGCCGTCGTTGGAGTAAAGAGAAACGTTCTTGGAGTTGTCTTTTCTCTAAAGCGTGCTTCTCTTCTAACAATCGAAGCCCATCTTCCAGTTCTTCGTCATTTTCGTAAGCACTCTTATTAGCATCTATAGTCGTCGAATTTGCTTTCGGAAAAACGCCCGTTGAATTTGCATCGAGCTCATTTCTATTCGGCCTCGATCCTGTATTGAACTGCACTCTCTGATTTTCTCTCACTTCAGTATATGCCAGCCTTCTTTGCAATAATCCGATTTGCTTACGTAACTCCTGGATGCAAGCTAGCTGATTCCTTTCCGATTCCTGCCTAGTTCTTTCGGCTGGTGTTGAATGGCCTGATGTGACCTGAACATGGCACTGTGCGCAGTTCCAGTCTCTTTCCGACTCACTTTCACTCACACCGACACAGTTGAAGTGAAACCACTGATTGCAATTATCGCAATTTATCATTTTGCCATCATCCGGGGCATTACAAAAAGGACAAACCGACTCCAATACCGAACTTTCAAAGAGTGAATTGATTTCTAGACCTGTACCATTTTCTTGTGCCATTTTAGCGCATATACCACCCGATCGCAAATAAACGGATTTTTTAATTTTTGTTGCAGAGCAAACAAAGAGACAGTATTTCCAGTTTTTTAACTCGATTTATTTCAAGCGGAGTTAAAAAATCCCTTAAATTAAAAGGAAAATTTTTGATTATAATTTGGATTTTAGTATAATAATCTTAAGAACTAGGTTTAACATTTTTTGTAATTTCCTTATTTTCAAATTATGGGTTTTTATAGTGATATAGATTCTACATGCTCTCAGCATGGGAAGTAAGTTGGAGCGATCAAAGCACGTGGGGGCGTATAAGCGATTCATCTTAGGTGTAGGTAATGTTGAACTTAAATTGTAGATTCTCATGCAATCTCTCATGCTATTTTCATGCAGATTCCACTTACGTTTAGTGCTCATTTATAATATTGAACCTCCGTTTTTAATCTGCACTTGGTGATGCTGTTATAATAGATATAAGTTTTAGGTTAGAATCTAAGTCACAATAATTAGCCACGTAAATTTACCGTTTTAAATATTGATAATTGTGTTCGAAAATAATCACTGGGCTTATTATTAAATTTTAGGTATTTTATAATAATTATAAATTTAACTTTAGTAGAACTATAAGTATAATAATCACCACTTTCGCTAAGCCGCTGGTTCAGTCTGCTGCTACTCCTGAAGTGGCGATCTACATTCAACATGGCTGTTTTATCGTTGATCGTAGATCGTTTCCGATCGGTATCGCTCGTGCGGATGATGGATAAAGCGTCGCTTCAATAGGCCTATTGTGAATTGGTAGCACCAGGGGAACTCGCTGAATGTTGGTTCGTCACAGACAGGGTGACAGTGAGCAATTTCAATACAAGCAATTGCCTCGAAGACACTATAGTTCTAAAAGGAAGCATTTAAACACTATGAGTTCGCGACTGTACACTGTGCAGCGCAGCGGTGAGTGCTTGTCATGTTGGGTACACGCTAGTGTAGTAGTACCTATAGTCATGGTAATTTTCCACTCAATGCTCAACGAAAACTTCATTAAATATTATTCCATGGATTAATGGCTCAACGAACAATTAAATTGGCGTCAACTGCTTACTTAGTTTAACTCCACCCTGACCTACTCACCACTGTTTATACCGACGAAAAGTCAACGGCTGGCATAGAAATCCGCTGCGCCTGTTGCAATGTTTTGTGGTGCTACATCTCTCCCTACCTAATGAGACGAAAGAGAGAGGTACTTGGTATTGAGAAGTGTTCTTTATTTTTCAAATGATGAACACCTATTCAACCGTAATTCAGTAATTATCTGCCTAAGTTGTCAGTAGAAAAAGCAGAAAACAATAGGTCGAAAAACTATTTTTCAGACAAAACTGTATCTGAAATCTATTGAAACTAAACATAAACATTTATTGCTCATTCCTCATCCTCACACATTCCTATAATGTTTTTACCACCATTCTACATCTGTAGAAGATTTTGTGATGAATATTCTGGATGTCCTCACTTAATTTAGTTTGATTACTGTCCTATAATCATTAATAAAAATATCAATTTAATTCGTATATTTTCTTAGTGTAGTTGATATAGCGACCTAATTTTGTGCTTGTTTCATTGAAGAAACAATAAGCTGGAGTAAGGCTATATAGTTTTCTAACAAATTCATGGAAAATTATATAGATTTATTGATTCAAATTTATTCATGTGGAATAGTTGCACGAAGAGAATTGTTTCATAATGAAATGACCAAACCTATTGCAAACAATTATCCTTCGGTCTTAGCTTGTCTCAGCTGCATAATTGCTGAATTGCAGTTGAATAAGTGAAAACTTAGCTCTCATACCTTTTTTATTCTTTACCACCGGATTTTAATTCATTCGTTTGTAATACTGACCTCTAGAAGAGCTCCCTTCAAGGTCAATGGTTAATTTAAGAATTATTCTCACAGCTTTTAAATCTCTGTATATGTCAATGTCAATCATAGAGTATATTCGATTTTTATTTTATTTTCTTGATAATATTAGGAGTATTTTTGTCTTTTTTTCAACTTTGATTTAGATCATATATTCACAGGGTTTGGGTGAATAGTGCGTTGTGGTTTTTGCACTTGATACTTCACGTTAACCTCAATCGAGAGGGAGAATAATTCAACTCACCAATTAAGTTCGAATTCGCCTCCCCGATATTAAAAAGAAGAAAACCTACCAAGAATGGCTTCTTTTTAACTCATGTGGAGCGATTTGAAAGGCAGCAACGACTAATCACATGTTAATTATAGTTAAATAATGAAGCAATTTTATGTTTACCCTCAAAACAGTGGGTAGCAAAATTACACAAGGTTTGACGTCAAAGCGAAAGAAATGACGTTTCCGAGCTGTGGACCGAAGGAGAGAAATATCGATGGCGGCTGCAACGCACCACACGTCGATCATCAGCATCATCCTCATCATCATGTGGTGAAGCGGCATCATGGAATTCCGTGAATCCATCGTCTTTCAAGGTCGTATTTATTAGCTATTTATATTTGCCTTCCGACCAACCGGTCGCCCGATTCGCGGCCGTCAATTATCGTCGATCGAGTCAAAATTCCGGTTTCGGGAAAGTTGAGCCATTTTATCAGAATTTAAGGATGTTGGCTCTATTAGAGCCCACTCGTGCTTGTTACCTGTGTTGGGAAACATGAAAAATGCAGACTTTCAACAGAGTTCAGCCGTCAATCAAACTTACGCTCGTTCGATTATGTCAGCGCCCAAAATGACAACTGTAAACAAAGCGCCTCAAGCGGGACGACCTTCAGGCCGAAAGTGGTCAATCCGGCGGATGAGTGATGACAATTGCCGCTGGCGGCCGGCTGTAGTAAGGGAAATCGAATAAAAATAGTCAAAAAAACAAGAGAGTCAACGGCTTGATGGGCCACGATGGGTCGAAACAAAAATAAAACGAGTTTCTTCGCGAAGCATTTCGCTGATAGGAGGATGAACAAAATGAAACAGCGAAAAAGGTGATCATCGTGTTGCATAACGAAACCGTCGAAATTGAAACCAGACCAGGTGTGTTCGGTTCGGCCGCCGTCGATCGGCGATGATCAGGCGATAATCCCAAAAACTGTGCCAATGTTGCATCCCCCACCCAAATAAAAGGCGCGTTTGCCAAATCAATATGATGTTGATGATTTCTTTTTTCTTTTTCGTTTTTCTTTCCCCACAGATTGTTAGCGTGTAGTGTATTTATTTATTATAAGCACCCCTACTTTCGGCGTTCCTCCGGCCATCCATCGAGACTAGTTTGTAGCAGCAAAAAAATCATCGCACACGCACATACCCTCACAAAAAACGTGATATGAAGAACCTACTGATAACGACAGCCGTGATATGCAGCGGCCTGCTGGTGACGGTCCTGGCTGTGCCCGTGCCGGAAGCGAAACCCAAACCAGCGCCTGCACCCGCACCGGAACCAAAGACCGACATAGAACTGATGAAAATCCCGCTGGACGATGATAAGGTAGGTTTGAAAATTGTTTTTTTTTTTTTGTTTGTGAACAAACGACGCCATGAGTGTAGAACATGATCGACACGCACAATTACAGACGCCGCTCAGCTCTTTGCACAGTCATGCTGAACATAACCTTTCAATGACAATCGAATTCGGAATCATATCATTCTCTGTTGAGTGCTTCCGAATCAACTTTGGGCCCTAGAAATAACACCGGGGATTTTTCGATTATTGAATGATTTTAGGCTGTAGTTCTGTACAGTTCGTTCTCCTAACTCCGATTTATTAGAACATTCAACATGTTACTAAAACTTTCTTTTAATTTACCTAGAGTTAGCGTTTTGTTGGAAATAGAAGACGAAGAGTTAGAACCCTGAAGAATAACGTTTTGTGTCTTAAGAAAATCATGCGTCACGACTTGCTATTGCATTTATTTTCGCATCATTCGACAGGTTTTAAAAATTAAAATTGTTGTCTACAAGTACGACTCATTACCAATAATTACTGAACTTAAGGGTTGGCTGAATCTGCGACGTAGAACTTTTCAACAGGTTGTGCACTATTTCACACGCTCACCAAACAATTTGTTCTGATTGTCTAACAGAATTGCTATTTGTTGATTCATTTTGTTGTTTGTATGGGAACAACACGTAATGATATTGTATGGCTAGGGAAGTGCAGTCGCAGAATAGTATAATTTGATTGTCCGATGGTTGATTACAACTTGATGAACTGATTTACCTATTGTATTGCTAGGTAGATTACCTCTGAATACATCCCTGATAAAAATCATTCAAAAAGTGACCGTTCCAGAATAATAAAAAGTACTTGTAAAGGTTATTCAAGTGTCTGGTGCTTGAAACTGGCTACAAACCGTTCTGTCTGTAACGATCAAGGTGTACGAAAGTCCTTGATGACATTTGGATAGCATATTCATCATATGTGAGAACATGGACTGGCAACACTACCCTGCCAAGTAAACAAACCGCGTTTTTATTCGCTCTCCAAAATCCGATTTTTCTTTATACAACCGACGTTTTGAATCGCGATTCGTCATCCTGGGACGAATTAGAAATTCCGGGAATCCGGACGTGCAAAATGCGGCCTCCAAACCGCAGCCGGGTCTTCGTAAAAACATCAAACACCGGCTCGAGGAAGAACATAACCTTCAAGATGGTTCCTCTCGCGCAAAAAGTCCATACCAAACTCGTTCCCGCGAGAATTTTTCTGACGTGGCCAAAACGAAAGCAATGTCATCACCGAGTCTACTGGTTGAGAACGGACCTTCCAGCAGTGACACATCTTCTACGCAAGTTGCTGCCTATATCCTCGTGAGAAATGATTTCGAAATGCTGAGTGATGATGATTGTGACAATGACAATCACAGTGAATTACCTAATTTTTTTTTTTTTTAAGGGGGGATTTGTTAGTAGCTTAAGTATTTATGATAAATATTAGTAAATAATGAGTATGTGTGTCCAATCACAAATGGTGACTTCTCAACACTGTTAGAAATTTGTAATTTTAATTGTTAGGATTTGTTTGCTTTCGCAATTAGGACTTATCATTCGTAGGGATTTAAACCTACTTGTCAGAAAAGGGGAAGTAAACTTACAACTAACTTAATTGCTAACTTATTGGCTATAAAGAGAGCTTATCGTAGCAATTGAGGATTGCAACGATTTTTGTCGAAAATTGTTAATAATTTTATTTGACATAGCTTCTAATGGTTCAACACCAGTAAGTCTATGTAATTCGAGTGCACCAAACCAAGGAGGACGCTTCAAAATCATTTTCAGAATTTTATTCTGAATCCTTTGAAGCGTTTTCTTCCTTGTTGAACAGCAACTTGACCAGATCGGTACAGCATAAAGCATTGCTGGTCTAAAAATTTGTTTGTAAATCACAAGTTTGTTCTTTAAACAAAGTTTAGAATTCCTGTTAATGAGAGGATATAAACATCTCGTATATTTGATGCACTTGGCTTGTATACTCTCAATGTGCTCTTTGAAAATAAGTTTTTTATCATAAATTAGTCCCAAGTACTTAACCTTGTCGGACCAACTTAAAATAACCCCATTCATCTTGACAACGTGATTATTGTTTGGCTTGAGGAAAGAAGCCCTAGGCTTATGCGGAAAAATTATCATTTGAGTTTTAGAAGCATTGGGAGAGATTTTCCACTTTTGCAAGTAGGAAGAAAAAATATCTAAACTTTTCTGCAATCGACTGCATATGACACGAAGACTTTTTCCTTTTACGGAAATGCTTGTGTCATCGCAGAACAATGACTTTGTGCATCCTGGAGGCAAATCAGGAAGATCTGAAGTGAATATGTTGTACAGGACTGGACCCAAGACTGAACCTTGAGGCACACCTGCTCTGACAGGAAATCTATCAGATTTTGAATTCTGATAGACAACCTGCAGAGTTCGATCAGTAAGATAATTTTTTAAAATTTTGATTAGGAAAATTGGAAAATTAAAAGTTTGCAATTTCGCAATCAAACCTTTATGCCAAACACTGTCGAATGCTTTTTCTATGTCTAAAAGAGCAGCTCCAGTGGAATAACCTTCAGATTTGTTAGCTCGTATCATATTAGTAACTCTGAGCAATTGATGAGTTGTGGAATGCCCATGGCGAAATCCAAACTGTTCATTTGCAAAAATTGAATTTTCGTTGATGTGTGACATCATTCTGTTAAGAATAACTCTCTCAAACAGTTTACTTATTGAAGAAAGCAAACTGATTGGTCGATAACTTGAAACTTCAGCTGGGTTCTTATCCGGTTTTAAAATGGGAGTAATTTTTGCATTTTTCCATAATTTGGGAAAATATGCAGTTTTGAAGCAGCAATTGAAAATTTTCACTAAAAATTCCATTGTGCTCTCAGGGAGATGTTTGATTAGTATATTAAAGATTCCATCGTCACCAGGTGCTTTCATATTTTTGAAATTTTTAATAATTGATTTAATCTCATTCAAGTTAGTTTCAATTATTTCTGCAGGTAAAAAATTCTGGGAAGAAATTAAATCAAATTGACGTGTGACTTCATTTTCAATTGGACTCACAAAATTCAAATTTGAGTTATGAACACTCTCAAACTGCTGAGCAAGTCTTTGAGCCTTTTGTTCATTGGATACAAGAAAACGTTCACCATCTTTTAAAACTGGAATAGGCTTTGAAGGTTTCTTAAGAATCTTCGACAGCTTCCAAAATGGTTTTGAATATGGTTTAAATTTTTCAACTTTAGTCTCAAAATTTTGATTTCTCAGAAGAGTAAATCTATGCTTAATCTCTTTCTGTAAATCTTTATAAATAGTTTTACAAACAGGGTCACGAGAACGTTGATATTGACGTCTGCGGACATTTTTCAAACGAATTAGAAGTTGAAGATTTTCGTCAATTATTGATGAATCAAATTTCACTTGAGACTTTGGAACAGAATAATTCCTGGCATCAACAATTGCACATTTTAATGCTTCCAAAGCGGAATCAATATTCACTTCGTTTTGCAAATCAAGCTCATAATTGAAATTTCTCTCAATATGAGTTTTGTAACTTTCCCAATTAGCCTTGTTATAATTAAAAACAGAGCTCATAGGGTTTAAAACTGATTCATGGGATAAAGAAAAAGTTATTGGAAGATGGTCAGAATAAAAGTCAGCATGTGTGATCAAATCACTACATACATGACTTTGATCTGTTAGCACCAAATCAATTGTTGAAGGGTTTCTTACAGAAGAAAAGCATGTAGGACTATTCGGAGACAAAATAGAATAGTATCCTGAAGAACAATCATTGAATAAAATTTTGCCATTGGAATTACTTTGAGAATTATTCCATGAACGATGTTTAGCGTTAAAATCGCCGATTATGAAAAATTTCGAACGATTTCTGGTGAGTTTTTGTAAATCACCTTTAAAATAATTTTTGAGCTCGCGTGTGCATTGAAATGGTAAATATGCTGCGGCAATAAATAAAATCCCAAGTTCAGTTTGAACTTCAATTCCCAAAGTTTCAATAACTTTCGTCTCAAGATGGGGAAGAGCACGATGTTTGATTCGGCGATGAATAACAATTGCAACTCCACCGCCGGAACCCTGAATCCTATCATATCAATGAACCACGTAATTGGGATCATATTTTAATTTTATGTTAGGTTTCAAAAATGTTTCAGTAATAATTGCAATATGCACATTATTTACTGTTAAAAAATTAAAAAGCTCATTCTCATTGGCCTTCAATGAGCGAGCATCCCAATTTAATATTTTAATCGTTTTATTTAAAATCATTGCTAAATTTTAAATTAGAAACAATTTTAATAGTAAAATTTGTGCCTATTTGAATGGCTTCAAACATTGATTTTGCCTGCAACATGGCGTTCATAAGATCGAACATTGCCTGTTGCAAAAAAGAAAGTTTACCTGCCGTAATAGGCCCCAGGCAGTTGACATTAGAAAAAATATTTTCGGCAGCAATATTAGCTGGAGTGATAGGTGTACAATTATTTTCTAGCCTGTTTTGCTTACCCATATTAACGGTCATTTTCGAACTACCAACACTAGGCGGTATAATGTTCGAACTACCTGTAACCTGTGCATAAGTTAAACGGGTATGCAAAGGAGTAGGTAAACTATGCGTCACTGGTACGCTTGGAGAATTTTGTTTTGAAGTTGGTTTTAATTGAGAAATTGAATTTTGTTTACCTTGCCTTGCCTTAACAATTGCTAAACGGACTGGGCATTGATAAAAATTTGACATATGGTTGCCGTTACAATTCGCACAGCGAAAATTTTTACTCTCTTTCACAGGACATGTGTCCTTTTTGTGAGAAGAGTCTCCACAATTAAGACATTTTTGGTCCATGTTACAGAATTTGGAACCATGGCCATAACGTTGGCAAGTACGGCATTGGGTGATATGCTTTTCACCTCCGCCATACTTCCTATAAATTTCCCACTTTACACGCACATTATACAAAGCATGTGCTTTTTCAAAAAATTTTAAGTTGTTAACCTCATTGCGGTTAAAATGAAATAAATAATTAACAAGGGAAATTCCAGTTCTCTGACTGTTTTCGCCTCGTGATTTTTGTTTCATTAGAATTACTTGGGTAGGGGCTATGCCAAGTAATTCTGTTAAAGTAAGTTTGATCTCATCAACGGTTTGATCGTTGGTGAGACCTTTCAAGACAACCTTGAACGGCTTGGCGTTCTTGGTGTCATATGTAAAAAATTTGTACATCTTGTCAGTTAAATACTGAACAAGACGATCACGACCCTTTACTGAGTCGGCTAATAAGCGGCATTCACCTCTACGGCCAATTTGATAGGTAACTTTAACGTCAGAAACAAACGTTGAAAGTTCCTTTTTGAATATATTAAATTCAGAAGAAATAGTTACCACAATAGGTGGAACTTTCTCCTTTTTTAAAGATTTCATATTTTGTATAGTTTCATTATTAATAACTTCCATTTTACCAGCTTCTTGCTCAGGCAAAATATCAAAAGGATTGTCACTACAGACACTCGATGCGTCAGAAAGAGATGCCTCTCTTTTCCTCTCCGCAGCGATGCGAGGTTTCTTTTTCCGTCCAGCCATTTCAGGTGATACGAAAAAAGTTAAAACAAATGTTAAATTCAAAAGTAGGTAGTCTTAAGAAAGACTGATGGGAAATAACTTTCAGGTAATCTTTAAAAGACACACTGACAAAACACAAACTTTGAAGCTATAGGCAGTCAAAGACCAGTCCACAAGCAACCGAAAAAACGTCTGATCTGTAGGACAGTTCAAGACGCACTGAGTGAATTACCTAAGCTAACCTCGATTCCACAGACAACGGCGTCTTCCAAAGAGAAGAAAGTGCGCACTCCTCCGATCTCCATCGTCAATCAAACCACCAAGCAGGTACGCGAACTCATGACCAAAATTAATATAGGACAGGAGAAATACCATATGAAGGCTGTTAAGAACGGTGTACAATTGTTCTGTTCACAAGAGGAAGGCTTTCGCTGTGTTCTGGAAACATTGAAGAATAACAATGTTGAGTACCACACTTACTCTCTCGCCACTGAACAACCGGTAAAAATCATCCTCTCAGGACTGCCAGTGTTTGACATCGATGAACTGCTACAAGAGCTGGCTACACATGATATTCAACCCACTGAGTTGAAAATGTTTTCCCGAAAAGTAAGAGGTATGGAAGAAACCGCCCTCTATCTACTTTACTTTCCCAAAGGGACCGTCAAGTTAACAGCACTGCAAAAAGTAAAAGCAATCTTCAATGTCATTGTGAAGTGGCGTTACTACGAGCGACGTGCTTCGGATGCAGTACAATGTCATCGCTGTCAACGATTTGGGCACGGGATGCGAAATTGTAATCTTACCCCACTGTGTGTCAAATGTGGCGAGAAGCACCTATCGACGTCATGTTCACTCCCTAAAAAAACCAACTTACCAAAGGAAGAGCTAGAGACAACACGCAAACTAATTCGCTGTGCAAACTGCAGTGGTCAGCATACCGCCAATTATCGTGGCTGTCCAACCCGTAAAAATTATATTGAGAAGTTAGAAACACTTAAGGCCAAAACACAACGTCCACCATCAACAACACGACCGCAAATTCTACAAACTGCTCCTTCAACTCGCTATAGGACCCGTCAAACAACCTCGGATCATCCAACGTCAGGATCATACGCTCACATTCTCAGCAGCCAAGTGAGTAACAACTCAGACTTATTCACTATGGCCGAGTTTCTTGCCCTGGCTCGTGAATTGTTTAACTGTCTTTCGAACTGTCGAAGCAAACAACAACAATTTTTAGCCATATCAGAGCTAATGATCAAGTATGTCTATAATGCCTAGTTTAGACAGCTTGAGCGTGATTAACTGGAACGGAAGATCCGTTTACAATAAAAAACTAGAATTTTTTGACTTTTTAGAGCGACACGACGTGGACGTAGCAATCGTAACAGAAACTTGGCTGCAGAACAAACATGCATTCTTTCACCCTAAATTTTGCTGTGTTCGTTACGATAGGGCTTCAAATGAGGCTGAGCGAGGTGGGGGAGTTCTAATCGCTGTCCGTAAGGGGCTAAAATTTACTGAGCTGTCCATCAACACCAAGACGATAGAATCTTTAGGCATTTCGATTAGCACTGCGAATGGGGAGGTGCACTTGATTGCAGCCTATTTTCCTGGGGCGAGGAGACGCTCTACCTGGACTCATTTCCGTCGAGATATTTCAACTCTTACCAGAAGGACTGTACCCTTTTTCATAGTGGGAGATTTTAATGCACGGCATCGATACTGGAATTGCTCTAGGGCCAACAAAACCGGGACAATACATTACCAAGAAGCAGCTAGCCGTAATTTTTTCATCCATTTCCCGGATACCTTCACGTTTTGTCCCTACGGCCGAGGACGCCCTTCAACTTTAGATTCAACTCTATCAAACAACTTATTGGATATGACGAAACCAGTTACTCTGAACGATTTATCATCCGATCATGTTCCAGTAGCATTTAACATCACCTTAACAGCGCCGCTCGAACAAACAGTACCTAAATATCGCTGTTACGCTCGTGCTGATTGGATTCGCTTTCAACAAGAAATAAGTTTGAAACTGGACCTTCTAAATCCGACCATAGCGACTTTGGATAACGAGAGTAAAATTGATTACGCAATCGACCTACTGACAACCACAATACTAGAGGCAGAAGCTGTTTCGGTTCCTGAAATAATGCAACGCACCTATCAAACTGAATCTATTTCCGATCACACTCGACAACTAATAGCACTGCGCAACAAACGTCGGCGACAATGGTACAGAAGAAGAGACCCTATCTATCGAGATATTGTATCATCACTAAACTGCAGGATTCGGACTGAATGCGCCCAGGCACGCTTCAAAAAATTCGAGGAAACACTACGGACACTCGAAAGTGACCGTGACACACTTTGGAGAATATCCAAGGCTTTGCGAAAATCGACCAAATATAGTCCTTCTTTGTGTCAAGGCGATTTTATAGTGGCATCTTCATCCGGTAAGGCACAACTGCTAGCAAACAGTTTTGCTCAGGCTCATATCAACCAAATGGTAGACGACGCCGAAACTGTCGCTGCGGTGAACGACTCGATCAATCACATCGATCTAACCAACCTGTCCGATGCACATTCGTGGCTGATCCGTCCCAAAGAAATAGTACAGCTTATCAAGAAGCTAAAATCCAAAAAGTCGCCCGGCCAAGACCAAATCCGAAACTGTGTGCTAAAGAGATTACCACGAAAAGCACATATACTTTTAGCCAAAATCTTTGCCGCATGTATTCGAATTGGATATTTTCCCTCGAATTGGAAGCATGCGATAGACATTGCTATTCCAAAACCAAACAAGGACCCAACAAACGCTTCGAACTACAGGCCCATTAGCTTACTTCCTACCCTCAGTAAACTTTTTGAACGAACCATACTAAATCGGTTTAATCAACACCTTGAAAACACACGTCTTATACCCGACGTTCAATTCGGATTTAAAAGAGGTCACTCGACCAACCATCAGCTTCTAAGGCTTGTGAAAGAAGTTAAAACCAACTTCGCACTCGGAAAATCTTCGGGCCTAGTACTTCTGGATGTCGAAAAAGCGTACGATTCTGTTTGGCAAGAAACAATTTTGCACAAAATGCTTCAAGGAAATTTCCCTTTGTACATACTAAAAATCATTCGTTCGTTCCTAGTAAATCGTTCGTTTAGGGTTGTTGTCAACGGGCAATCATCTGACCAGAAAAGAGTACCCTATGGAGTCCCCCAAGGAGCAGTTCTCAGTCCTACGCTGTACAACATATTTACAGCTGACCTCGTAATGGTAGACGGTGTCCAGTACTTTCTTTTTACGGACGACACCGGATTCACCACTTCTAACTCGGATCCAACGATAGTTGTCAATAAACTGCAGGCTGCCCAAAATGCTGTTGAAAACTACCAGAAACGATGGAAGATCAAAATCAATGCTAGCAAATCGCAAGCAATCTTCTTCACACGGAAACGAAGCCCGAGAAATTTTCCCCACAGTCAGATTACCGTGTGTAGTGAATTAGTCCCATGGTTTGACGATGTAAAATATCTAGGCCTGACATTAGATCGAAAACTGAACTTTGCAGCACATGTTAAAAACACCTTAACTAAATGCGATAAACTCACAAGAGCACTCTATCCGCTGATTAAACGGCGATCACACCTTGACAAAAAATCAAAGCTGCTGCTGTACAAAACGGTGTTCAAACCATCAATAACATATGGTTTTCCTGCTTGGTATGATTGCGCTGCGTGCCACAGAAAAAAGCTACAAGTGAAGCAGAACCGGCTACTAAAAATGATTTTGGATTTGGACCCACTTCAACCAACAGAAGATGTTCACCTAGCTGCAAACATGGAAGAACTCAACGAGTGGTTTCAACGAATGCTTCCAAAGTTTTGGAACGGATGTGCCAATTCAGCAAACCCATTGCTGGAGCGCCTAGCCGCATAGAACTGTGATATTAGAACAGTTGAACTCACCTTTCCTTTAACTATCCCTTATACTATTTGCAATGACCGAGGGTTTTTTTTTCAATTTTTTCCTTCATTTGACTAAAAAGCTAGTGTTCTGAAATTAATTAATTGCCTTCGAATAATCCAGTTGTTCATTCCGCGTCGAACACTCGACAGAAACGGACGTGCAAAGTGGTCGTTCTATTACAATCCGGTCCGTGTGTACGAATAGCCAAACAAAAGAGTGTATTATTCGCGCTAAATGCCAACTAGATTGTGAGTTGTGTCGCTACGTTCTGTACCCGGCTCGCAACTTCGGCTGTATTGGTGCAAAATACCAGCTGCAGTTTTGATCTGTGCACAGTGAATAGATCTTTCTAATTCAAGGCCATCAGTTGACAGTTGAGTGTGCTGAGTGATCTCACACCCGGCTCACTGCTGCTGGCTGTATTGGTGCTGCTGTACTAGTGCTGCTGGCTGCTTTGGGTGCAGTTTCGAACGATCGGACAACCACTGCTGGAAGGAAGAAGTGAATAGATACGTGTTCTTGTCGGCGCTAGTGCGCTAGTGCGCTACATTTAGCGCGATGGATATAGATCCCTCGCCTCCCGTGCCACCATCCCCGAACCCCCCTGACCCTGACCCTTTTGTTACCCCCTCCCCTGTTCATTCTCCAGTCCCCCCTCGCCCCAGGCTTTACCCGGACGGATCTCAACAGGGCAGCTATACTGTTTATTTTCGTCCAAAGGCAGGAGTGAATTCAAAGCGATTTAACATACTGCAAATTTCTAAAGACCTGACGAAGGGGTACAAGGCCGTGACCGAAATTTCCAAGGTCCGACCTAACAAGCTCCGTGTCGTGGTCAGTGATCTGGCACAGGCCAATGCTATCGCTTGCTCTGAGCTCTTCACACGCGAGTATCGCGTTTACATACCCGCACGAGACGTGGAGATCGACGGTGTCATAACCGATTCGAGTCTGTCTGTCGAGTGTATCCTAAAAAGCGCAACCGGTTGCTTCAAAAATACCGAAACACAGGCGAAGATTTTGGATTGTAAGCAATTGCGGTCCATGTCTCTCGTCGGCGGTAAAAAAGTTTACACTCCGTCAGACTCGTTTCGCGTTACGTTTGCCGGATCTGCACTCCATAGCCACGTCTCGATCGACCGAGTTCGTCTGCCTGTGCGATTGTATGTACCCCGTGTTATAAATTGCACCAATTGCAAGCAGTTAGGCCACACAGCCGCCTACTGCTGCAATAAGGCACGATGTAGCAAGTGTGCGGAGACTCATGCGGAAGATTCTTGAAGTGTTAATGCTGAAAAATGTATTCACTGTGGGGAAAACCAGCATGAGCTTTCCACATGCCCGGTGTACATGCAGCGCAGAGATAAAATCAAGCGGTCACTTAAGGAGCGTTCAAAGCGTTCTTATGCTGAGATGCGGAAGAAGACCGTGACCACTTCTACCATAACATCGAACCCCTTTGATCTGTTGTCCTCTGATGAAACCGATTCTGACGATTCATCAGCGGGAACATCTTATGCCAATCCTGGGGAGTCTAGGAAGAGGAAAAATGTTTCTTCTCCTAAACTTCCCCGTAAAGGTCCTAAGATTTCCCAAAGTGTAATGAAAAGTACGAACAAACCAAACAGTGCTGCGGAAAAACCGAAGCAAACTCCTCCTGGGCTTGCAAATTTAAAGTCCCAGAAGGAGTTCCCAGCACTGCCAGGAACATCTAAAACCCCAGTTGTTCCTTTTGCACATCCAGTTGATGAAACAAACTCTGGATTAGTGAAATTTTCTGACATTGTGGACTGGATTTTTGAAAATTTCAATGTACCCGATCCAATTAAAATTTTTCTTACAGCATTCCTCCCAACAGTTGGATCATTTTTGAAGCAGTTGACTGCCCAATGGCCCCTCCTAGCAGCGATTGTATCCTTCGATGCCTAATTCAACCGCGTATATGAAGGATTCTATCTCTGTCTTACAGTGGAATTGTAGAAGTATTTTACCAAAAATTGATTCGTTTAAAGTTTTGATAAATAAAAACAAATGCGATGCATTTTTCCTTTGTGAAACTTGGCTTACTTCAAATATTGATCTCAACTTCCATGATTTTAATATTATTCGCCTTGATCGAGACACCCCATATGGAGGAGTACTTTTAGGGATTAAAAAGTCCTATTCTTTCTATCGTATTAACCTCCCCTCGATTCCAGGCATCGAAGTTGTCGCATGTCAAATGACAATACAAGGTAAAGAGCTTTGTATTGCTTCAATATATATTCCTCCCAGAGCACAGGTTGGGCAACGGCTGCTCTTTGATTTAATAGAACTTCTTCCCTCGCCACGTTTGATTTTGGGAGACTTCAACTCTCATGGTGTGGCTTGAGGTTCCCCTTACAATGATAACCGCTCCTCTTTAATCTATAACCTTTGCGATGACTTCGACATGACTATTTTAAACAACGGTGAAATGACACGTATCCCGAAACCTCCAGCGCGCCCAAGCGCTTTGGATCTATCCTTATGTTCGACGTCGCTACGGTTGGATTGCACATGGAAGGTAATCCTCGATCCTCACGGTAGCGACCATCTGCCTATTCTTATTTCAATTACAAACGGGTCAACTCGCATGCGACCAATTGACATTCCGTATGACCTCACACGGAATGTCGATTGGAAGTTATACGAGGAAATGATTTCAAAAGCGGTCGAGTCGATTCAACATCATCCACCACTTGAAGAATACAACCTCCTCGCGGGCTTGATTCTCGACGCCGCGTTGCAAGCCCTAACGAAGAAATATCCCGGCGTAACGATCAAAGAACGGCCTCCCACTCCGTGGTGGGACCAAGAGTGCTCCGATGTCTACACGCAAAGATCCGACGCGTTTTTGGCCTTCCAAAAGGGAGGTATACCCGACGACTATATACGGTATTCGGAGCTTAATACCAAGCTTAAAAGCATGGCTAAAGCAAAGAAACGCGGATATTGGCGTCGGTTCGTGAACGAGACGTCGAGGGAGACATCGATGAGCACTTTTTGGAACACAGCCCGAAGAATGCGGAATCGCGTAACGGTCAACGAAAGCGAGGAGTCTTCAAGTCGGTGAATATTTGATTTTGCCAGGAAAGTATGTCCGGACTCTGTTCCTGCGCAAAACTTTGTTCGCGATACGTCTCCGGGTCAACGACGCGATAGAATCACCTTTTACGATGGCAGAATTTTCAGTTGCCCTCCTGTCCTGTAACAATAACGCGCCTGGGTTAGGTAGAATCAAATTCAACTTGTTGAAGAATCTACCCGGCAATGCCAAGAGACGCTTGTTGAACTTGTTCAATAAGTTCCTGGAGCAAAACATTGTACCGCAGGATTGGAGGCAAGTGAAGGTGATCGCCATCCAAAAACCAGGGAAACCAGCTTCTGATCACAACTCTTATAGGCCGATTGCAATGCTATCCTGTATCCGGAAATTGATGGAAAAAATGATACTCCGTCGTTTAGACCATTGGGTCGAATCAAATGGTCTACTATCAGATACTCAATTTGGCTTCCGCCGCGCCAAAGGGACGAATGATTGTCTTGCGTTGCTTTCAACAGATATTCAGCTGGCGTATGCTCGCAAAAAACAAATGGCACCTGCGTTCTTGGACATTAAGGGGGCTTTTGATTCCGTTTCTATTGACATTCTTTCGGGTAAACTTCACCGACAAGGATTTTCTCCAATTTTGAACAATTTTTTGCACAATTTGTTGTCCGAAAAGCACATGCATTTTACGCACGGCGATTTGGCAACTTTTCGCATTAGCTACATGGGTCTTCCCCAGGGCTCATGTTTAAGCCCCCTTCTTTACAACTTTTATGTAAATGACATCGACGAATGTCTGGCAAATTCATGCACGATAAGACAACTTGCAGACGACAGTGTTATCTCTGTTACAGGAGCCAAAGCTGCCGATTTGCAAGGACCATTGCAAGATACCTTGGACAATTTGTCTGCTTGGGCTTTACAGCTAGGTATCGAATTCTCTCCGGAGAAGACTGAGATAGTAGTTTTTGCTAGGAAGCATGAACCTGCTCAGCTTCAAACACAATTAATGGGTAAAACGATTTCTCAGGTTTTGGTACACAAATATCTTGGTATCTGGTTCGACTCTAAAGGCACCTGGGGTTGCCACGTGAGGTATCTGATGAAAAAATGTCAACAAAGAGTGAATTTTCTTCGTACAAGAACCGGACAATGGTGGGGAGCCCACCCAGGAGACCTTATAAGGCTTTACCAAACAACGATACTGTCTGTTATTGAGTACGGATGTTTCTGCTTCCGCTCCGCAGCAAACACACATTTGATCAAACTGGAGCGAATACAATATCGTTGTTTGCGTATCGCCTTGGGTTGCATGCAATCGACCCATACGATGAGTTTGGAGATCTTAGCTGGGGTACTACCATTGAAAAACCGCTTCTGGAGCCTGTCTTCTCGTATTCTAATCAAATGTGAGGTCTTGAACCGTCCCGTGATTGAAAATTTTGAAAGGTTAATCGAACTTAATTCTCAAACCCGTTTTATGACATTGTATTTCAATCACATGTCCAAAAATATTAACCCTTTTTCGAATATTCCAAATCGTGTCGACTTATCAAATACTTCTGATTCTACTGTGTTTTTCGATACATCCATGATAGAAGAAACTCGTGGAATCCCGGATCATTTACGCGTGCAGCAGATCCCTAAAAAATTTTTCCAATAAATATCGAAACATCAACTGCGACAATATGTACTACACTGACGGATCACTTCTTGATGGGTCCACTGGCTTCGGTATCTTCAATAACAATTTAACCGTCTCCCATAAGCTTGATAATCCTGCTTCTGTTTACGTCGCAGAATTAGCTGCAATTCAGTACACCCTAGGGATTATCGAAAAAATGCCCACGGACCATTATTTCATCTTTACGGACAGTCTCAGTTCCATTGAGGCTCTCCGATCGATGAAAGATGTTAAGCACTCTCCGTATTTCCTGGGGAAAATACGGGAACATCTGAGTGCTTTATCCGAAAAATCGTTTCAGATTACCTTAGCGTGGGTCCCTTCTCACTGCTCGATACCGGGCAATGAGAAAGCGGACTCTTTGGCTAAGGTGGGCGCAACAAACGGTGATATTTATGAAAGACCAATTGCCTTTAATGAATTTTTTGCATTTGTACGTCAGAATACGATCATCAGTTGGCAAAATTCTTGGACCAAGGGGGAACTGGGAAGGTGGTTACATTCCATAATCCCCAAGGTGTCGACGAACCCGTGGTTCAAGGGGTTGGATGTAGGTCGGGATTTCATTTGCGTGATGTCCCGGCTTATGTCCAATCACTATAGATTTGACGCGCATCTCCGTCGTGTTGGGCTCGGGGAAAGTGGTATCTGTGCCTGTGGTGAAGGTTATCACGACATAGAGCACGTTGTTTGGTCATGCCCTGTATACCGTGACGCCAGGTCTAGATTAATAGCTTCCCTGCAGGCCGAAGGTAGGCAGCCGGCTGTTCCTGTTCGTGATGTCTTGGCGAGCCGTGACCTATCCTACATGTCCCTTATATACGTTTTCCTGAAATCCGTCCACGCCCCAGTTTAGTCCTATCCCCTTCCGCCTACATCCAACCAAACGACAAGAACACGTTGAGACCCCGGATCCGGAAACAGCAATCAGACCCGCACGATACCCTCAAGGCCCGATGGAAACAACCCAATATGCCAGTCCGTAATATCTTGGCCCAGCAGCGGAACAAATCTAATATGCTGCTTACCTATGGCAATGAAAATCATCAAACAGCAAACCTGTGCTTTTAATGCAAAATATTCTAGCTTTAAGTTAGATTTAGTTTCAGCTCGTAGTCGGCAGCGAGGATACAAAATTTGCTTTTAGTTATTAAGATACTTTAGAAAGTAAGCTACCAGATATAATTGGCGCCGTTAAACATTGAATTGTATTTGTGCCGTGTCAAATAAACTATAGATGAAGAAAAAAAAATCCAGTTGTTGAAAGTTTATCCATATCTCAGCTTATGTACTCTATTAACACATAATATGTAATGCCAAATTAAAGAAAAATAAATTAAATTAAATTAAATTTAAAAAAAATTAATTATGTGAGAACATGACTCAGAATGACCCAGAAACTTTACGTTCCCTTTTAAGTGATTTCTTAACAGATAGATCTGAAAATGCCATATTACGCTTATGTGTAGATTAACTATCTTGAATTACCCAGATATTAATCTTACACAATTTTACGTGGTAGTATCATGTAGAAAACGTATGTTTCACCCGTCGGTCTCGTAATAATACGGTAACTGTAAGCCTATCGAACGGATTTACAAGTTTTACGCCATGTAAACAACCAAGGCGGTTCTGATTACGATATGGCCAATGCTTAAACTCGGCTTAGCCGCTAGGCGGTACCTAACTGGGCAGTCGTGTGACGATCTGCTTATTGTTAGGCAAGTGCACACACATTCCGGCACGCGATCCTTCGACACCAATTGGTGCATCGACATGCATTGCAAATTACAATACACAACAACCCTGCTGAGCAGTCAGTCAATCGGTCTCATCGATATAGTCACTGTGTTAGTAGACTGGCGAAGTGAATTTAGTCGAACTGTTAACAGTGAAAACGGGCCAGTTCGGTATTGGACTCCTCATTTTAAATTTGCTACTTGCGGGTTACTCAGCGTTGCACAACATAAAACTTAACTAAAACATAAATCTAAGTTACTAACACTTATTCGGCTCCAATACGCAATACAGCCCCACCTAAAAAAAACTGTTTCACAAAAAAGGAGTTTAATAACAGAGGAAAAGTATCGAGTACTGCAGGCGACACCTTCGGAACGGTAAACTTTCTCAACATGATTCTGATATGATTCCAGAACGGTCACAGAACAAAGACTTTGAAATAAATCATGAGAAATTCCAAAATAATTCTGAGGTGATTTTGTAATAGTTCTAGAACGATTCTAAAACTATTTGCAATGATTCTAACGCGGTTAAAAAAGAAAAAATTCTAAAACAATTCTAAATCTGTACTCTAATAATTCCAAAAAGGCATAAAAAAAATTCTAAATAGATTTAGAATTATCCAAACACGTTTCTAAGGTGGTGCCCAATTGATTGAGAAATACTTTATAAGATGATTCAAAAATCATTCCCAAATGAACTCAAACTCAATCTCAAAATGTTCTACAATGATTTCTAAATAACTCTTTAATAGTTTGTAATGATCCATCAGTTATCTGGAATTATTCTTGCATGCATTTAAAAAAAAACGAAAAACTCTAAAACGATCTTAAAAATAATACCTAAATAAATGAGCCTAAAAAGATTCTGAAATAGTTTTAGAATTATTCTGCAATGATTAAAAAATTATCATAATATGATTTTCAAATAATTTTGAAATTGTTACAAAATGATTTGCTACAATGTTGGTGTTTTTTAGAATGATTGTAAAATGATTCCAAATTTTTACCAAGATAATTATAAAATGATTTTTGAATGATCCTTGAAATTTATTTTTTCAAGATTTATCTCAGATCCTCAATAATTTAAAAAAACTACAATGATTCTAAAATAACCCTTGAATGTAATTATAAATGTGTGGGGAGCTTCGTAGCCGAAACAAACGGAAGTGATTATAGGTTCGAATCTATGTAGAACCAGAAACTTCTCTTTAGACCGTAACACCCCGGTTTTCGACCTTTGAAAATTTCATTCACCCATGGCACGTTATACCTCTCAATAACTTGCTTGAGGTGATGATTAGCTCAATAATGAAAATAAAACAAGAGTGGGTCTGGGAAAATATAAGCACTAGAACAGGTAGCAGGATACTCCTCAAGGAGTGACACTGCAAAAAAGGTAGAAAACAACAAGCGAATAGCAAGAAGTGTTCGGACAGTGTCACAAAATATGGAACTGATTCAAAGCTGGTTTTGCCAAAATCCAAAATCTGGCTTAAGTAAAAACATGAATACATATATCGCCAAGTAGATGAGCTCGTGCTCTCTCACCCACCTACTTACCTCAATCAGCTGAACTCCAGTCTACTCGATTTTGAGTTGTTCATCGCCAAAATTCCAACGTCTCAGCACCTGCAAGTTGCCTTCGATCTGATCGAGCAATCGTGCACGCTATGCTCCTCTATTGCTGGTGCCGGAGAGATTGCTGAAATGCTGAAATGCCGTATTCTTGCGACGTACTCGGGTTTTGTGCAATTTCAACTTCGTTCAACTGCGCATTCGATCTCAGGGTCCTCCAAAATAAAACGTAGGAGCTATTCTCACATTGGATGCGACCCTGAATTTCATTACGCGTATTGTTATCAGCAGCAATTGGCATTTCGTCCTGACGGAAGTAAATCATCGTCTTCACACGCATTGAGGTGCCGCTATGCGAATTTTAGGAATTTTTACCAAAATGGTTACTATGGTTTGAAGAAATTCCTATTCTCCGCACTCATAGAATAAACAAATTGAAGCTGGCAGCATCGTAACTCTGTCAGAGCGCATGCCAAATATGCGAACCCTTCAGTCACCTCAATCTGGTTTCAGACGCATTAATAAGCAGCTGAATTGGTTTCCTCTTTCAGTCTGGTGTAGGTATCCTCAACCGTTGCGAAGCTCCGTGCCATGATATCAAAGTCATCATTGGAAGCTGAGCCGTGTTGATGCCCGCCCTTCGTATCACACCTCCTAGGGCAATATCAAACAATAACCACAAAAGTTCATCACTTTGTCTCAATCATCTGCGTGACTTAGAGGAACTCAAAAGTATGCCCGTAGTTAATTTAATCGGGAGGTTTTTCTCGTTCTCGTGCATAATCTGCCACAGCTGTTCGCAATCCACTGTATCATATGCTGCCCTGAAATCTATAAAGATATGACGCGTGGACACGTTACACTCACGACAGTTTTGTAGATTCTGGCAGAGCTAAAGGATTTGATCTGTGGCAACAATAATTGCAGCATTCCAGCTTGTCGTCTTTCTTGTAGATGAGGCCACCGTGTCCTTCCATCAACACTTCGGATACTTTTTCCTCTTCCCAAACCTTGAATCGGTGACTTTGTTATTTTCCAGCCTTTGAATCTCCCGCTGAATTTCTTAGGGGTGGTTTTCAGTCGTCTACTTCTAAGTCAATTCCTACTTCCAGTTTCGCCATTCAAGTGCTTATCAAGGCACTTATCAATAGCAAGTTTCTGTCCACATCCCTACCACATAACCTTTGCGGGATTGGTTGACTTTCTCGTGCTTCTTTCTTACTTCTTTTGCCTTTTTTTTTAGAATCATAGCCTCAATGTTCCGCACCCGTCTCACTTGCTCTAACTCTCTGGTAGTTCACCCATAGGTGGTTTTGGTCGCGGATTCCCTTATGCCAGTGCTACGCCGTCCATCCGCGAGAGTAGTTGCTGATATCTTGTTTTCAAGGTGGTGAAGAAATCGGCTCACAGACACCTGAGAAGAGAACTCAGGGAGTGGAAAAGAATTTATGAGAAGTGATATTGGTACAGTTGCACTTTTCAGCCGCCCTTACCTTCCGGGGACGACGGTTAAGTAATACGTCGGAGAATGGGTTTTGTGCTTGTTGCTCTCGTCTCCACTTTTATACTTGCTAGTTAGCTTCCTCTGGCATGTTGGTAGTTTACCCACCAACGTTGTAGCTCCAGACAATCTGATAGACGGCTGCACAAACCACGCTCCAGATGTCCTCACCACCTAGGATATTTTATTGATTTATAGTTCCATACTTACCATCAGTGGTGGGCACCATTCCGCTAATTCGCTAATTCGCTAATTAGCGACGCTGAAATTCAGTTAGCGATTTAGAGATTTCGCTAATTTTTGAGCTGGTTAGCGAAACTGTTAGCGTCGCTAAAATTTTGGCCTTCGAAACGCTAATCGCTAATTCGCTAAATTTTGTAGAGAAGCGACAATAGAAATATTTAGAAAAACTGTGAATTGCTGATGGCGTACGTGAATTGCTTCGAAAGATGAACATACTTTACTGCGAAAGTTACTTTTATCAGTTTTTTTTTACCCTAGAATGGAGTTCCAGTTATCGTACAAGCTACAGGAGCATTTTGAAGAGCAAGCACAAGGTCTAGATTGAACTTTCGCCACACTAAGAACTTTGGTAAATTGCAATGCGCTTGAAATTATGACAACTTTGGTTCTACTTTTTCGATTCAGATAATAATTAAATTTTTATGAAAACACTAAATAACTTTTGTTATTCTTGTAAGTAATTGTTTTCGTTTGTTTAACCAAAACAGATCAAGGTGGTCCAAATCTTACAAAACACGTGCAATAAATATAGCGATATGACTATTTACATATTAAAAAGTTAGCGATTAGCGATTAGCGAAAGTTCCGCTAATGTGGGTTTAGCGTTTAGCGTTTAGCGATTATCGAGCTAAATTTTCCGGTTAGCGACTTAGCGACTAGCGTCAAAAACCAACTTTACCGGACTGTCGTCCGACATCCATACGACGTACCCAGCTCACCGCAGCCTGCCAATCTCATCGGTGTGGACGATAGATGGCACCCCAAACAGCTCCTGCAGTTCGTGGTTCATTCGCCTTCTCCACACTCCGTTTTCCATCTGCAGTCCACCGAAGACGGTACGCAACACCTTCCGCTCGAAGACCGCATGGACGCGTTGGTCCTCCACAAGCATAGTCCGTCTCTCATGCCTTCAGAGGATTACTAGTCTGATCAGCATGTTGTAGATGGTTAACTTGGTGCGGCGACGAATTATACTCGATCGCAGCGTCCTCTGGAGACCACAGTATGCGCGATTTCGCCATAATGCACAGATGAATTTCTCTGCTGGTATCGTTGTCAGCAGTTACCAGTGAGACCAGGTACACGAACTCATCGACCATCTCGGTTTAATCACCACCAACTTGAACCCGAGGTGGGAGGTTAGCACTATTTTCTTGTGAACCCCTTCCTTTCATATACTTCGACGAAGCGTCTTCCAATCTATTTGGCTTCGGCCTTTAGCCCGATGCAGGTATCCGCTATCTTCACAAAGGTCTGAGCCACGATGTCGATATCGTCGGCAAAGCCAAACAGTTGAACCGATCATTGGGATATCGTGCCACTCGTGGTAATCCCCGCTCTTCTAATGACACCTTCCAGGGCAATGTTAAAGAGTAGGCACAAGAGACCATCACCTTGCCTTAAACCGCTTCGGGTTCCGAAGGGTTCGAGAGTGCCCTCGATACTTGAACTACATACATCACTCGATCCATCGTCCTTGAGTTTATCCGGAAATCCGTACTCGTGTATAATTTGCCATAGCTGGTCTCGATCGATTGTGTCATTTTCCGATTTGAAATCGATGGATAAGTGATGTGTGGGCACGTTTCATTCGCGGCATTTCTGCATAACCGCGAAAATCTGATCCGTGGTGGCGCGGGCACCCATGAATCCCGCCTGGTAGTGCCCCACGAACTGAGTATTTGGGAAGGTACCTTGTTATCAGAGTGATTGCCCGCTATCTGCAGCACTCCAACTTGTCGTCCTTTTTGTAGATAGGACACATAGTACCTACCATCCACTCCTCCAGTAAGTACTGGTTCTTCCTCCCAAATCTTGACAATGACCCAACGCACGGCTCTAGCCAGCGTTTCTCCATTGTATTTCAACAACTCGCTGGAAAGTTGGTCCACTCCAGCAGCCGGCCAATCTCCTTCTCCACCTCCAGGAGATCATCTTATACTCGTGCGTAAGAAGGTTTTCGTCCAAACTCCCGCATCCAAAGTTCCAAGTCGTCCTTAATTCGGTGCCGAATGTCCCGAAACGTATTATCTTTTTGATTGTTTTCCTATGCCACCTTACTATGCAATGACTATGCCGCTCTTCTGGAGATCAGACGCTGTTCGGAACCGCTCCTCCTGGGAAACAAACGCATCGGGTGAGTAGGCTAAGGTGCATGTGGCGCGCCGACTCGTTACAAGTCGTTTGGGGAGAGTTTTGGCTCTAACTAACTCCTGCTGCCGGTCCAGAGGTGTTACCTCCTAATCTCCATAACTGCGACCCGATCCGCAGCACAAAACTAATATTGAACAAGACGAGGATTCTAATGAGCTCTGTGATAATCACTACTACACCCCTACACTCCTGTATCCTAACTCTATTGATTTTATATATTTTTAGGACGCAAACTTTTTTTTTTTTTTGAGGAGAACGAAAAATGGTTAAGCCTTGACAACTGTGTCGCTTGATTTTTTCAATATTCTGTTTTGGAGATTGTGTTTCATTGTGGTTCCCAAAATGGTGTCATTTGAAAAATGATTTTAGATTTCTAGATTGATTGCAAAATTTTTTAAAAAACGTACGTAACAAATCGATAATAATACTATTGTGATTCCGGAATAGGCTGTCACAAAAAAAAATCGATGTTGAAAAGGTCAAGGTGCTCAGTCCTAAATTGAAAAATAATGTTATTCTTAGCATTTTTGTAGAACATTTCGTCTTTCTAATAAGTCGTTTTCAGGTTGCCCAAACGTGATTTATAAAAAAAATGACATTTTCAAGCTACAAAACCACTCTTTTGCACTTCTTTTAAATCTGTTCGATTCCTCAGTTTTTCCATATATTTTTTTATTTTTGTGGGATTGTTTTTGAACATTTTGCATGATTTGGTTCAGCATCGCATTCAATTATTTGACTCACAGAGCCCACTGAACATCACAAAAAAGTGAATATTCCTTATAATTTTCAGATAAAACCCTTGAAGGGTAACATATAAAAATTTTTTTGATCAAGAACTGAAATTTTTACTGCAAAGCGGAATTCAAGACGAAAATTTACATAGAAAAAAGATCCTTGATATCTCATCGATGGGCTGAGATATTGGCGTTTTTACATGTGATGGAAAACTATGCATTTTGTTGAAAATGCCACTAAAGCTCAATATCTCCATTGCACAGTGTTTTATTTTGCCGTTTGTGCGTATAATTTCCTAAATAGTGATTCAAATGTTGATTAAAGCCATGAGGTATGTTCGGAGAAGTTTCAGGATATTCGAAAATGCATTTTTTAATGTAGAAAGAAGGGTGATCAATCCACCAATAAGTGAGATAAAAAAAATACTTTTTATTCAGAATAAGATAGACGCAAGGTGTTTTCGACAAAGTTTTAGGTTATCTCAAAATAAGAAACTTTACCGAAGACATTATGTTCCTATCTCTTACATATTATGAGCAACATTGAATTTTCTATTCAAAGGCACTAAAAATCTTAATTTTCGTTCTAACTTTTTTCGCAGATTTTTCCAAAATTTTAAGCCTTCTACTAAGTTATCAGCCATATGAAAATGCATTTGTTTTCTGAACATTGTTATTTTTTATCTCCCAAAATAAAACAGTTATTTAAGAGATTTGTTAAAATGCATAGTTTTCCATCACATTGAAAAATGCAAATATCTCAGCTCCGCGATAAGATATCAAGTATCTTTTTTCATGTTAATTTTCGTCGTAAATCCTGCTTTGCAATGAAAATTTCAGTTCTTGCTCGAAATTTTTTTTATATGTGTTTTGAAGGGTTTTATTTAAAAATTATTAGAAAAAATAATTTTTTTTGTGATGTTCAATGGGCTCTGGAACTAAAAAAACTGAATACAATGGTGAACCAAACCATGCAAAATATTCAAAAACAACCCCACAAAAATAAAAAAATGTACGAAAAAAAAGTTTGAGCAACCTGAAATTTTTTTTTAGTGCTCTACAAAAATGCTATAAATAACATTATCTTTAGCTGAGCACCTTGACTTTTTCAACATCAATTTTTTTGGGACACCCTATTCCGGAATGTTTCCGATATGATTTTAAAATGAAACTAAAGATAATTTTCAAACAATTCTTGTATGATTCTGCAAAAATTCTTAAACCATTTCTGAATAATTCCAAACTTTTTGAAAGAAAAATTTAAGAGGATTTCCAAATGATTCGGCAGAGATTCTGAAATAATTACTAAATTCATTTACAATTATCCTGAAAAGTTTTGAAAACGATTTTTGAACGTATCCTTAAAATTAATCAAAAATGATCCTTAAATTAATCCAAAATATTTTTTGATGACTGTTAAATAACTTTTTTTGTAATGATTTTCAAAAATGGTTTGATGAAAATTTTAAAATGTTTCTATGATAATAATTCCAAACTGATACAAAATGGTTCTAAACGGATTTGAAAACGATTCTGAAATAATTCTCTGATAACTTAAAGATTATCCTAAAATAACTTTGAAATTATTCCAAAATTATAAAAAGATGATTTAAAACACTATTCAAAATCTTCTTCTTCTTTTTCTATATATACATATAAAAATGGAGTTCTGTCTGTCTGTCTGTCTGATCCACATAGACTTGGAAACTACTGTATCGATCGGCATGAAAATTTGTATGTAGGGGTTTTTCGAGCCGGGGAAGGTTCGTATGATAATTTGAGACCCCTCCCTTCTCTGGATACTAATGGAACATAAATATTTGCATAACTTGAGAACTAACCGTGTATATGAAGGCAAACTTGGCACGTTGATGTATTAAGAAACAAGAAATATTTTTGTGGTAGTTTGACATCCCTCCCTGCTCTGTAAGGAAGGGCTTTCAATGAAAGCCCTTTATGAAACCCTTTCATACAAACTAAGTACAAATATCTGTAATTGAATCAAGCAAATAGAACCAAATTTGGCGTGTGGTTGTTTACGAGAGCAAGAAACTTTTCTGTGGTAGATCGACACCCCTCTCTTTCCTAAAAGGAGGGGGGGGGCTCCCATCCGATAAAACACAAATTTATGCATAACTCATAAACTAATCAAGTAAACGGAATCAAATTTGGCATGTGGAGGTTTTTGCGGATAAGAAATGTTTTTATCGTGGTATGATATCCCTCCCTCTTCTGAAAAGGGGGGCTTCCATACAAATGAACATGACTCCAAAATTAATCAAACAAAAGGTACCAAATTTGGCATGTGAAAATTTTAGGTGCAAAATATATGTTCATTTTAGTTAGGGGTAAATGCGGATCTACTATTTCCAATAGAATGCAATACGCCTTAAACTACACACTTAAATGGTGTAACCTGGAAGGACTAAACGTCAATCCTTCTAAAACAGTCATAATCCCATTTACAAGAAATAGAAAGTATAATATTGCAAATCTTAAGTTGGGAGACACACAGTTGGTGCTATCCAAGCGAACCAAGTACCTAGGTGTTATGCTTGACCATAAGCTCAACTGGAACGACCATTTAGAGTATGCATTCTCAAAGGCAAACAACGCTCTTTGGGCTTGCAGCAATACATTTGGCAAAAAGGGATGATCCACTGGATATACTCAGCAATAGTGAGACCCAGAATAACATATGGTTCGCTAGTTTGGTGGCCCAAAACCACACAAATATCAGCTCAGAAGAAGCTAGATTAACTACAACGTCTGGCATGCTTATCAACAACAGGAGCAATGCCCAGTGCACCATCCAAAGCCTTAGAAGCTCTTTTATATCTTCTACCCTTGCATCAATATGTACAACTTGAAGCCGAAAAAGGTGCTCTTAGGCTCAAACGTGTTAAATTTTTTCAGGAAGGAGATCTACAGGGACATTTACGAATCCTCAATAATTTCCAACTGAACACCTTCGTAACCATGAATGAAGATCGGATGGACTCTAGGACTTACTTCAGTGTTCCTTTCAAAGTGATTGAATCCAATCGCACCGAATGGGAAGAAGGAGGTCCTAAAGTTCGTCCAGGATCAGTCATTTTTTATACAGATGGCTCTAAAATGGGCGAGTCTACAGGCGCTGGGGTCACTGGACAAGGAATAAATGTATCAATTCCAATGGGACAGTGGCCCACAGTTTTTCAAGCCGAAATAAATGCTATTTTAACATGCACAAATATTTGATAAGCTAGGAAATATAAATATGCCAATATCTGTATTTTCCCAGATAGTCAAGCAGCCCTCAATGCATTAAAAGCATATACATGCCAGTCGAAGTTGGTATGGGATTGTATTCAATCCCTACGACAACTAACTGCAAGAAACGTTGTTAATCTATACTGGGTGCCTGGTCACTGTGCTATAGAAGGTAATGAAAAAGCCGATCTCTTAGCAAGAATTGGTTCTTCAACTGCATTCATCGGGCCGGAGCCATTCTGTGGGGTATCTTCATCCTGTTTGATATCTGAGCTCAGAGGCTGGGAATCAATGATGATTGATGCCAACTGGGAGTCTTACTCCAAAGCAAGACAATCTTAACTATTCATTACACCATGTAATAGAATCACACGGAACCTACTCAGTATGAATAAAGCTGATCTGAGTACGTTAACTGGCCTACTGACTGGACACTGTCCGAGTAGGTATCACCTTAAAAAAATAGGTAAACTGACCGATGACATATGTCGTTTCTGTAATTCTGAAGTAGAAACCTCGGAACACTTAGTATGCCAATGCAGCGCATTGATTCAGCGAAGACTGCGTATTCTTGGAAAAGGTGTCCTTACGCCTAAAGAGATATGGTCTGCTGAACTAACGAAGGTAAGGAACTTCATCGAAGAAGCCATACCTTCTTAGGGTGAAATGCAAAGTCTGGGGGCGACTATCACTGATACCCATAGTGATGGAACGAACTGACTACAAGGAAAAAAAATATGTTCATCGTGGTTCGACACCCCTGCCTCTTCTGAAAGGGATGGTTCCATACAAATAAAACACAAATTTCTGCGCAGCTCAACAACTAATCAAGCAAATTGAACCAAATTTGGCATGAGAAGATTTTTGGGGGTGTAAAATGTTTCTATTATGGTTTGACACCCCTCCCAACTTTGAAAACAGGGGAGGGGTCCGGAAAACAGCCGAAAGTAACCAAATGCCACCCAATAGTGGTGTTTTCATAATCATGATGATACACAGAAGCCAAAAATCGACCACAGACAAAATTTTGAGTTCTAAAATGGCGGCTCTTGGTTTCTGGAAAAACAACCCAAAATAATACGGATATTTTTGGAATCAGAATGATACATAGAAGCCAAAAATCGACCCGGACATCTTTTTTAACTCTACAATGGCGACTTCCGCTTACCAGAAATCAGCCGAAAGTGACCAAATACCACCCAATAAGCGTATTTGCGTAATCGTAACGATGCATAGACACCAAAAATCAACCTCATATACCACTTCGAACTCTAAACTGGCTTCCAGTGTCTGAAAAATAGCCGAAGGTGGCCAAATACCAGGAAAAATGGGACCATGAAAAATGGGTGTTTTTGTAATCGTGATGATACACAGAAGCCAAAAATCGACCATCGACACCATTTTGAATTCAAAGATGCTGGCTTACGGTTTCTGGAAAACAGCCCGTAAAGACCGATTACAACCCAAAATTATCAATTTCGGAACCAGAATGACGCTCACAGGCCAAAAATGAACTCCAAATGATTTTTATAAAATCCAAGATAACGACTTCCGGCTTCTGGAAAACAGCTAAAAATGGCCGCATATCACCTAATATGGGTATATCCGGAACCATAATGACGCCAGAGGCCAGAAGTTAATTCCACACGCCATTTTAATATCCAAGTTGACGACTTCCTTTACAGTAAATTAGCTGAAAATTACCGAATGTCATTCAATATGGGTAATATTAAAATCGAGGTGGTGTACAAAAGTCGAAAGACAAGGATCTTCTCATCCCGATAAAACCTAAACATTTCATACGAGTGTTTTTGAGTTTGAACGTATCCAATGTCCGATTCGTTATGCACACTGTAAACAAATCGGAAGTTGAATCTTTGGATGCAAGTAAAATCAATTGTGAGTGTTTGAAAACATTTAAATAGCAAAAAATAGGCTGAGCGAAGTTTGCCGGCACAGCTAGTGATTCATAAAAGTATTCAAAAGTACTTTTAAAAAAGTTGCCGAATACATTTCCAAAAATTCCTAAGGGATTACAAAATGATTCGAAGAAATACCTAAACAGTTATTGAATTATTCCGAAATAATTCTAATATCAATAAATAATTTTAAAACTTTCCTAAAAAGATTCATAATCGGTTTTTTAAAATGATTGTAATGTGATTTTAAATTGATTGATTGATTGATGATTTGATGATTGATTGATTGATGATTTGATGATTGATTGATTGATGATAATTGATTATAAAATGGTTCCTAAATGACTCTAAAATAATTCCTGAACAATTTTAAAATTATCTCAAAATGATTCAATAATGTTTCCAAACCGATACTAAGACGATTCGTAAATAATTTCAACATGATTTTAAAACAACTTCTTGAATGATTTTTAAATAATCCCAGAATGAGCCTTCATTATTTTTAAATAATTCTATAAAAATAATATCAATAAAAATCAAAACAGATTCTAAAATAATTTCGTCTAAAAAAAACAAGCTCGAGATAAGTGAGTTTGAAGTTTGAAAGCGTCAAAGATAACATTGGCCGTATTTTGCACGGCTGTGATTTTTGATTCCTCTAACGATTGTCATAACGCGTCAACTTACGTCAAAGTGTCGCATAGTAATTGCACATTTAAGTTTCTAAAAAAATGGTGATGGTAGGAGGCACCAAAATTCACAGGAGATATCAAAAAGCTGTATCCTTTCATTTTTTCAAGGTTCTACGCGTTGTAACTTGTAACTTGTAACTTTGAGGTAGGTTTTGGGATTGAAAATGTCATGGCTTTTCCATTCCGCCAGGCTGGTGTGATACAGTGACTATAGTCTGATCAGAAGTCTCAAAAGCGATAGTTTACGAGAAGTCACGACTACTAGTTACGCTAAGCAGCTAGCAAACAAATTGTGTTTTACGACTATTTACTAGCTAATAAGAACCGCGCTGCAAACAGAGAGTCTACTACCGGAAAGTCGCTGGTGATTGCGCTGTCGATTATGCTGTCTAGAGAGTAAGCTTCAGCATCAAGTGTTGCGTCATCGGCTACCTTGAAACAGGTAAAAGTAACACAGTACTTCCCTGTTGCGGACTACGATGTAACGAACGAAGTTTCTGCTATCGAAAAAAATGAAAACTAAATGCCACCAATCGCCATCGTAATTAAGGGGTATCAGGTGAGAGCGATGAAATTGTAATTTTCCGGTGAAACGCTCGCACCCGGCGTTAATTGCAGCTGACGGCCCTCATTTTCCCACCCATTGTGACCGTCCGGTCGGTCCGGAATTGAAAGCCACGGCGGTGAACACGTGCCCGAGCTCGCAACTAAAAGCGCGTTTGCTCTTAACCGTCATCCGATGCGACGGAAAGGTTAAGGCCGGATCACACGGTGCGCCAAGTGTTTGCGTTGCAATTATCACACCGCTTCATGATCGTTTTGATGTGCTCGGGTGATTAGTAACTATAGTTCAATCAGTAATTCGACAGTGTCTCATTTTTTGGCCAAACCAAATTTTGTACACGGTCACCTACGACCGAACGTAATGCCACTCAAACATTAACGTATAAGTCACGGACGTGCGGCGCGCTTCGCCTTTGAGTTCCCCCCTACGCGCGTTTAGTTCACGCTTTGCGCCCATTTGCAAATGACAGAGCGAGTACATCATAATCCTAAACGGCGAAACAAACGCAGCTAGCGCAATTTTGCGTTTGTTAACGCGGCACCAAATTGCGGGTGATTTAGATGCTAAACTGGACTTGGCGTCAATTCGAGTGTACGCAGGTCGATTTGACAAACGTTCCCTACCTGCGCAAGCTTTAATGGCTCTGATGGAGGAATGAAACAAATTCCGGCGATTCGCACGCAATGTGGCCTTGATAGATTATATTGGGACGATACGCGCGGAATACTAATCTGGCCGCCCATGGCGGAAATCTTCGACCGGATTGCGTATGTTGCGATTGTTATTGCGAACGGCGGCAAGGCCCCGGCGGCTGCAGTGAACTTGTCGTCAGAGTTTGTGGAAAAAAATAAACAGTCGCCTGACAAATATTGTTACGATCTTGATACTGGCTACAGCTGCTGTTTTTTTGCTTTTTGCTAACCTCTTTATCCCAAACTTCTTGCTTAAGATGTTTTGATGATAAAACGAATATTAAACATTATGACTTTTTGATACCTGTCACATTTTTGATTATTTTTATTCTTTTGGACATGTTTTTGATCTGTTTCCATTTTTTCGAATGTCTTGAGTATTTGCATGTCATGTTGTTGATGTTCAGTGTTTTCGCAGTACACTTGGTACGAAGTTTGTGCATGACTTTTTTAACAAAACAAAAACTGTCCTGCCCCTAATCCATTGTTTACTGATTGGCTGCACTGTAAGAATACGGAATTAATTCATAATTAAATTATGTAAATACACACCGGAGTGCGTGATGTCTGAACATAAACAACAGGACGCAGCCATCCAGAGGTAAACTGACAGTAAGGTTGTTGAATATTTTACCCCGTTGATTCATGACACAACTTCACTTACGTTTACATACAGTGACTACTCCAAAACTGGCTACAAACCAGTTCTGTTATTATGTTTCCAAAAACCAATTACAACAGAATTTATCGTTTCACGTGAAAAAATAAACAAATAGCTTCGAAGCAGCAACCATGCACAATTATCTCATTTATCAAACAAAACACTTCGAATTTTGCAACCTTTTTTGTTCGAACAACCGAAGCGCGCGTTTATCCGCACACGTATCGCTGTGCGAGCCGCCCAATATTATTCAATATCGCGCTTTTCTCCAGGTCACTGCTTTTGTTTACTTTCTGTTTGTTTTGTTAGTGCTTCGTGTGCAACGGCAGGTAGGCAGTGGCACGGAGGGAGGAAAAACGCGGCATTCAACAGATATTTTTTCGCATTTCACTTTCGCGGCCAAACTAGGCCCCACTTTTGAGCGCAACCACTGCTGCGAACCGGTTATTTTTTCACGTTCGATTGAGGTTATGAAACACATCTTCAACAACAGACTCTGCCACTGTTTTTGGAGGTTAATAGACTAGTGGGAATTATCCTACGGTTTGGAAATCCCACCGCCTCTAGACTAGGAGCTTTCAATGAAAACAAAAACTAATTTAATTCATTTTTCCACTTTTTCTCCAGGAACTGGACGTCATCACACTGGTCGACTCGGAAGATCAGAGAATCAACGAGCGAAACAAGCGAACGATCGGTATTCTTCGGGAGCTGTTCCC
Source organism: Wyeomyia smithii (assembly GCF_029784165.1). NCBI lineage: Eukaryota > Metazoa > Arthropoda > Insecta > Diptera > Culicidae > Wyeomyia > Wyeomyia smithii. Next base: position 29,420,059 of record NC_073694.1, on the reverse strand, counting down.
AACCCTGTCGCAGGTGAGTCATCGCTGCCTAAACCGAACTTTAACAACCCTCGAAAAGGAATCGAGAAAAGTTCATTAATCGAATCGATCGCTTCAAACGCCTTCGCTTCAATTGGCCTTTCCTTCATTCAGTCACATTTCTCGAAGGACATCTCACCCGTGTGTGTATCTGTCAGTGTGTTGAAGAACTATCATCTCTTGTCCTTGTCTTCCGTCCGGGTCCCATCGGCGTCATGTGAATCGTCAATTGTTCAGGGAAAAAAATGCCTACCATCCATCAAAAGCTCTTCAGCTGGAGACGAGTTACGTTGAGAGTCCACTCTGCTGCGAATCACGAGAATTACGACCTCATGCGTCATGTCACCGTGTGTCTGTCCGGATGGGACGCGGGAAAAGCCCAACTCTCTCGTCTGGGGGCTTCGTGGATCTGAAGTACTGTGCAAGTGTTGCTTCGTTAAGGATAGATTCCATCTTAGTTTAAGCTTTTTTTGTTACGGTTCATTAACGGCTGGTTTGGTTGGAGTGAGTGAAAAAATGTAGTACGAAAAGATGAGCAAATGGTTTGTCTTCATGGGCTGTTTCAATTTTTCGAGTCAGACCGAATGATCACCTTTTTATGTAACACATTTTGAAATGTTGCTGTTTCCGTCAAACGACAAAATGCTACTAATTGTCTAAAGGCAAGACATAGAGACAGATAAACGGTAAACATCAGAATGATTCGAAATATGTACATCAACCAATATCGCAAAAATTAAAGAAATAATGTTTGTTGGAATAAAAGCTGTTACATAAAAACAATGAAGAAGGAAGAACTCAAAAAAATCTTACACTTCAGGATTTTTTTCACACAACAAATAGTTTCACGGAAATTCCTCGGCATCACAAAAAACGCTAGTTTTTTTTTGTGAATCGATGCCGTGCAAAATACAACCTTTCACTTTTCAAAAGCGTCCTGCTAAGACGAGTTTCGAGATACGATACTGGTCCAACTGAGCAGAGTGGCTAGGCATTGTATGATTAAGGTAAGCTGTACCGTTACTGCAGCTTGATCTGATCGTCTTGATTAGAAAATGTTGTTCTGGTTCGATTCTGGTTTTGCCTTAACTTGAATCACTTTTCCACTTATATCTGAAATCAGCACTGGATTCGGTTTGTTAATTTTGCCTTACTATTTAAATTTTGAATTGTGCCTCGTAAAAAATTTCAATTTAGTGAAAATAAATATTGTTTTCACACTAACTTAACGTAGCTAACGAAAAGTTAGTGTTTCTGTGTGTAAACGATCAATAATAAAAGAATCATCTTCCCCTCGCTCGGCGTGTAATCTCGTGGATTTCGCTTCGAATAAACTGTTGATAATCTTACTACGAATTCGAAGAAAAAAAAAACCATTTAGGTCCGAGAATTTTCCCAGAAAAGAACAAACATTCTTATTCTACTGGACATTTCAAATTAAAAGTTACATTACTCGTAAACAAGGCAATTTTGAAACAAAATTCCTGTTTGGAAATCACCTGCAAGTATTTTCAAGTTAGAAAAAAGGCAAGACATTGCATAACGCTGAACGAAATGTTGAGTAACTGCAAAATATTTTTTTTTAATTTCACCTCCACATCCGCAGTTATGTTGGCAAAAATTATCATATTTATCACTTCGCAGATTCGAAGCAAAAAGCAGCGATGATGCGACATCAGTAAACAGAATCGCGAACTTGAATTGATGTGAAACTGAAACTCCTTTTGTGTTTTATTTTCAAGTATGTCAGTGAAATATTGTTTCCATGTCGCTTACACTAAGTTTAGTGAAAATAAAATAAATTCAATGTTTGAAAAATGTTGTTGTGATTAACTACGACATCTATCGGACATAAAGACCGTGTTCGAAAATAAACGCAAAAAAACAAAATGAGAAGCATTTTTAGTTGGATATTTTGGAAACTCTAAGGAAATAAAGTTAGTTTATTGAAGCTCCTCTACTAGGCTAAATGTCCACTTGTGGGACCGCTGTCCTAATTTTGGGTTGATTGCGTTTTTCGTTTGGAGATGATCACCAAAAATATTCCACCTGCATTGTAGACAACCGATGTCATGATTTAGCCGGTAAACGAAACTTTTCTACTGTTCTACAGTTTTTTTTTTTCATGGGAATTAAGTGGGATAAAACGGTAAAAAGTTCTATAACTCTTGGTAAAAAATGGCTTTTGAAAGTTTGTGGTATTAGTCTAATCTAAGAGTACTACAAAAAATGGCCTTATTTAAAATTGGCAATTTACTTTATACTCTTCCCAACAGAACTAAAAAAATGATTATAGCGTTTTATTGTGCACCTCAAAGAGTTTAAACATCATGTATAAGCCAAATGCACCTCTTTCAGAAACTCTCAAAATCACTAAAATCGTTCCAACCAGGCCTGATAGATTTTACTGAAAATTTGTATAATCATTCTACTATACCAAACACGAAAAGCACGGTTACGAAGGCTTGTAAACTTGTAAAATCGAAATATTTAGTTTGATGCATAACCCAGATGCGCCATTTAGAAACCAATCAAGAATACTTAAGTTTTCCTCAATTCTAACCCATTACCTACGATCCCACGAACTAACTTCATTTGCTTCAAGAAAACACGAATTACTGCAGTCTTTTAGTGACCGTTACATCGCGAATGTCTTCTAACTTGATATTTTTCTTGAAACGAAGTGAAGAGTCAAGCAAAGCTCTTGCCACAAATAAACAGTGTTATGTCTGTTTATTTGTGGCAAGAGTTTTGCTTGACTCTTCACTTCGAACAAATTTACAATAAAATCATCGTTCAGGATGATACCAACTTTTTACGATAGTAACACTAGCACCATCTGCTGCCGCGTTCGCGCTGCGTCTTGTATTTCGACATCAGCGCTAGTGTGCATGCATGTGTCACATTGCGAACTGCAAAATATGTATGAGATTGCAATGACGCAATGACTGGTAACTGAATTGCGAAAATACTCGTATTAGGTGATATTTCTCCACTTTAGACTATCTTACTAGAAGACACAATCATATTGGAATTCAAAACAAAGTCTAGAGTCGATTTGTGGATTCTGGACATCGCTCTGACTTCGAGAGTATTGGGTGATATTTCGTTATTCTAAAATGATTTCCGTAAACCGGAAGTTGCAACCAAGGATTTCAAAATAGCTCTGATGCCTGATGTTTATTTACGGCTCTAGACATCATCTCGATTCCTAAATTACTCGTATTAGGCGGTATTTATTCATTTCATCTTGAAATTCTTAATGGCGTCTAGGGTCGATTTTCGGGTACTTGATATCATACTGGTTCTAAAAATACTCATATTAAACAATGTTTGGAGATAAGTGACTTTTCACCTACGCACACTAGTGAACGTGTATACCCGTGTAAAGTTGCTTTTGTTCCCTCTAAACTGTAAATCATCGCATCTCGTTGCTTAGACTTTTATCTTTTTTACCATTTTTGGTCGATTATGTTCAGCAGCTTCTTCCGATTTCTGATCACGAATGAAAACATTTATTCAGAAACAAGTTTAAAGCACATAATGAGTGTTCAACTGAATATTTTGTCCAGCTGCTAAAAACATAGCATTGCAAACAGCTATTTGTTAATATTTTCCTCAACTAATGGCACTAACACATTCGTACGAAAAAGGGTCTATACCAGTCTCTATCGAAGGTTGTAGGTTGGTTGAACGTTGCGGCGCCAACAAATACAATAACTAACATTGATACATAGCAATTTTCCCAATCGAAAAATGAAGGAAATTCGTTCAAAACTGACTGAGTTTTAAGCATTTGCAAGTGGCCAATTTTCGTGACGCTTCGGTTTTGCTGTCCAGCCTGGGTGTCACCCTTCAGGAGGTGACACCCATGAGAAAATTTTTCACACGTGCCAGCTTCAAAATGATGACACCCGTGAATGACATTCCGTTTTATTATTAGGAGCCATTCACATTCCACGTGGACAGCCTTGGGGGGGGGGGGATATGTGTAATGTCCACGGTCAATAAAAAGTTATCATAATTTATATGGGCAGTTGTCCAAGGAGGGGTTGGGGGGGGGAGTCAAAATCGTTAGAAATCTGTCCACGTGAAATGTGGATAGCCCCTAGGTGGAAGTCGAGGTGAAACCCTCGAAAATCAAATAAATTTGCTCCTAAGAGTATAATTGAGATTATACCAATTTTTCAAAATTGAAAACGAAGGTTCTAACTCTCACAATGCTTGATAACAAGATTATTCCACTGCAACCTGGTGGGAAAGGGGTGACGCCCAAATTTTCCGCCCCGGGTGTCACTCGGTCACGCTAACATCAATACTTTACGTTAGTAACACTAGCGTCACTGCTGCCGTATTCGTGCTGCATCTTGTACTTCGACATCAGTGCTAGCGTACGTGCATGTGTTAAATTGGGAACCACAAAATATGAGTGAAATAGCATAACAGCGCCCCGGTGTTGTCGCGCGATAACTAGGATAAGGAACGACTTAAACAGTGGCGCCTATTTTAAGCAGTCGAAGAAAACAGGCCTCAAACTTCTGAATTTTGATCAATATCGGCAATTTCGATGATGGAAACGAAAACTTTGGTTGTCTAGCTGTCTTACGAATATAAGAAATGCCGTTAATCGCGAAGAAATCTGTGAACAAAGATCATTTGAAACAAATCGACCTATATTGCAGCCATTCAGGAGCCATTTCGGGTTGCTGAAAAAAAACGCCTGTAAAACAGATGGAAACTGCTTAAAATAGGTTCGGGGTAATTGGAATAGTGTCCCTCGATTGGTAACTTCAACCGATTATTGTTGAAGTTTGCTAACTTAGTTTTACAATCTGAAAACATGTTCTGACAGAGAAGAAGATAGAGAACAGATTGATATACTTCTGTTTGAATTTCATCCAACACATTTCGAGTATTTCGTCTCAATACACAAAAAGCAATACACTAAAGCTGCTCAGAATATGTTCCCTACCCTATTACTCGATTGGAAATTTGAAATGATATTTTTTGTAGGGATGGAGCTTGGTTCCAGTGATACGTCTATTAATTTGTGTTATAAGGCTCTTCATTTGGGGATTTTCACATAGTTTTGTTGAAAAGCAGGGCATCCATCCATTTTGCTAATTACCTCAGCCCTATTTTGACAGGCTATGTTATGCAGAGGTGCATGCCTTCAAGAAGGACATTGCTTATAGACTGCTAATGTTGGGTGGTAAATAATTGTATTATCGTTACAAGATAAACTTTAAAAGGTCCAGTAATAGAAATGTTGGGACTTTTATTTCAGAATTAGCAAAATCAATAGGATGGGATAAGTAAAATTCCACAACGTTGGTGGTCTTGGGTATTTTGCAGAAGCCGGAAATTACCATGTTGAATTTCAAAATGACGACTGTCTCCATGCATTATCTCGATTTCGGAATGAATATTTTTGGCCTTTTTTTTAGAAATTACCAGGAGTCGATTTTTGGCCTCTGTGCATCGTCTCGATTGCGGAGGCGTCTTCTTTTTAGCTCCAATGCATTTTCGGAAAGCGGAAGTCGCAATTTTATATTTCAAAATGGCGTCTGAATCTAATTTCCGGTCTTAGGTACTGGTAAGACTATTTCTGGCACTTCCCGCACTCTCCCATAGACCATTTTACGAACTAACAGGTGTCACGGATCCTAATGATATTGATGTTGCTTTTACTTTTTATGTCAGCGGTTCCGAGCTTTCTGTCCAAATTTCATTCATGAATTGAATGCAGAAACGTCTCGTAAAATGGTCTATTCCCATGTCAGTCAATTTTAAGTCTATGGGTTACAGACTGACAGATAGACATTGGCATTTTTAGCTATAGACGAAGTTTTCATTTATAGTTGTCTCATTTTGTTCTGATTTCCTTTGAGTATTATTTCTTTTTTAGTCAAGTTCCGTTAGTTTCTGTTAGTTACAAAAATCACGTAAATAAAGGGCGATTTTTTTCAAACTTTTTAAATTGGCAGCACTGGAATATAATGCCGTCCGAGTGTTATCTGTCAACGTCAAAATTGTTTAATAATCAGTACAGACTAAATCCTGTATTACACTCTTTGACCAATGGTCAAATATTTGACCTTCTGACATGATGGTCAAATTTATTGGACATCATGGTTGTTGTTTGCTCCAAGTAAAAATTAGAGAGTGACAAACAATTATCTTTGACCAAATTTTTATTTGTCAAAAAGTGACAAATATTTGACGCTTGGTCAAAGAGTGTAATCCAGCCTTAACAAACGATAAACAAAATTCCTACTTTGTGTAAAATGTATTTCACCTGCTGCGATCACTTTATGACCCCATTTCGTTACCGTGAACGAAAACAATCTATCCGTGACTTTTTATTGCCCAGATCGGAAAATCTTTGCTTGGTTGACAACTTTGCTCAGGTGTTCCATTTGTACTATCGGTATTTTTTTATTTTTTATTTTTTTTCCAATCATGGCTCATTTTTAACGTATTTACATTCAAAAGATATCGATGATTTATCAATATTTTTAGAGCGATAGGTAATAGTTTTATCTTTCCAAAAAAAAATATGCCGTAAAAGAATGAGTTGAAAAAAATTAAAAATATGTTAAAAATTAATTATCGAAAAAGGCTATTTTTTTAAATATACTTCTTTATAAAAACGACAAAAGATTAGCAAAACATTGATCTTGGTGAAATGAGTAAAGAAAGTCGCGAAATTTGATTTATGTCACCACAAAACACGGGACATCAAGATTTGGGATTATCTCCTGCGCCGAGTGTCTATGAATGATAAAAATATTTCTAGCATCCAAATGGTTTGTTTGATCGGTATAGTTTCTTGAGCAAAGTTATAGATAATAATTTTGTCCTTCCAAAAAAAATAAACTGTAACAGAAATCTGAAACACAGCAACTTTTTTATGATATTATTTTTTTTTTTCAATTTTTTTTCAAGAAGAAATATTTTTTACGCTGGTATATATTTTCTGATACGACAAAAATGCTGTCTAAAACTTTTTGCTTTAGATAAAGAAAAGTAGCATTGAAAAGTTTACCTTTTTGTCTTCTTTCATCAATCATCAATTTTTATCTATCTTTTTGTCGTTTTCATAAAAAAAAACATAATAAAAAAACCATTTCTGCAGTGCATGTTTTTCCAGAAAGACAAATTTACTATCTAAAACTAAATATAAAATAGTATTCATCAATACCTTTTTACATAAGCCCTGAGCTGAGACAGAGGAAACATACTTATGCAGCACAAAACAGTATCTTCAGATCAAGAAAATAAGTATTAGTTATAATGTGGTGAACCGACACCGGCTTTCAAACATCAATTAAAATAAATGAGCTATATTTTAATATAGGGGGGATGGGGGTAAGACGGTCAGGGTGGATAAGACGGACATGTGTGCCACCTTTTTACCAAATTAGTTGATGATTTTCGAACCACCCTTCCAATGTTCCAATTTTGAAAATAGACCAGCGGATGTAATTTTCGCGTATCAGAAAATAAGATTTTTGTCCCACAATTTCCAACGTTTTTTTCGGTGTTGATCCATTTTCCGGTTATTTGAAACATGCCTGACCTATACGTGAAGAGATACAGATAGAGTATATTGTTATTGGAAAACTATGAAAGTTTAAAAATTTTGTGTACTGGTGGGATAAGACGGTCAACCACCAGGGTGGGTAAGATGGACAGTGTTTATGGTATTATTTCCTTCGAATTAAGCTTTGCCTCGTTTGCATCCATCAAACGTGCACCGAAAGTCAATTGGCCGCTGTTAGATGCGAAGTGGACTGCAAAATGTCGGTTCTTGCTACCGCTGTAAAATGCGGCAAGCATCCCTATGACCACTTCGAAGAGGCGGATTGCATAAACTGATTTTTTTTCTTTTCCATTCGGAACTTCTGTCTGAAATTGATAATGGTTCCAGATTTAATCCTCTGCATAATAAATAACGATTGTTGTTTCATATAACTATTCAGTTTGATAATATGGAAACTACCTCAGAAAAACAGATACAGGATGACCCTTCGGAACCCTGTTTCCGGAGTGTGACCAGAATCAACAAAAAACCTCAAATTATCCTTCATGTGTGTTTGCGTTTCACGTCTTGTTAATTCATAACTTCAAAAAAGCCGAACTCGTCGTTTATTGCTAATTTCCTTAACATATCCGTCTTACCCACACCACCTGTCCGTTTCACCCGCACACTCAAAAAGAAAAACTAATTTTGCAATCAACTTTTTATTGTTTCAAAAAACATAGAAAACGATTTTCAATTGCAAAACCAAATACTACGCATCGAAGTAATTGTGTCAACCTATAATGTAAGGGGTTAAGGTCCCAAAAAATATGTTGTTTCACACGTAAAAATTTATTGTTTCCTTAACATGTCCGTCTTGCCCCCGCCCCCGACCTTAATGTACCTAATACTATATAATGTATGTTGATATATTTCAATATTTATCGTTTATCTGTCACCCTCACATCACACCAGTAATATCGCTGGTTTTAATACTTAAAAATTTGTCGTTGATGAGTTTTTATTACGTAGCGCTAAATATTTAGTAACATTGACTGTTGTCAACATTTTTTAATATATCAACAGTGTCTTGCCCCTAAAACAACACTTCCAAGAAGCTCATCAAAAATCAGTTGCTATTGACGATCCGAAGTAAGTTTCAACCGTTATGTACTCGGCAGGGTACCCGGGTACCTTTTCAGACTATATTGCTTTAAAAAAAAAACAAGGATAACCTCAACTAAGCCAGCTGAAACTTATGGAATGCTCCTAACTAATGTAAATAAATTATTTTCCATCATCAGACTGTTAATAGCAGCGGGGCAGTTCGAAGGGGTGGTGGGGGTCTACTTCGAATTTTTTTACCCCATAAATACTCGCCAGGGTACCCGGGTACCCACAAAATGAAACGCTTCTTGCTTTTTCATTTCTTGATCGATTTTCGATATTGGCCTGTCAAAAGATTGAAAAATCTGTCTACTTTTAGCATCCGACGTGAGCCTGGGACAACATCTGGTTCATATAAATCCGGATCTTAAGGAGCGTGTTCCGGTGAGACAAATTAGTACAATTATCAATAAAACCGAACAACATTGGTATCAAAATTCATAACATCACTCCAGGAGTTGCTTTTCATTCCTTTTGAGTTCATCCTAATTGTCCGAAATGACCATTTCGGAGCTGATTCCCGATCTTGAACATGATCCTGAAGATCCGGATTCACGGGAACCATATGGGGGCTAGTGATGGGAAATCTCGAGCAAAATCGTTAACAATAACATCGATAGTTTTCAGGCTGTTAACGATAATATCGATGAATTATCGATAACACTGTGCTACAAATGAAAAAAAAATGCAAGAACTTCTGAAGTGACCTAGTGTAGGTTGTAGGTCTTGTTCAGTATAACATTCGCTCATACTAGAAATTTTCCAAACACCCCCAAAATCTGAAGTTATGGTCAAAATACGGTTTTTTGGACCTCAGCGCATATAATATTTTTTAACTCAGTTATTTATCAACCGATTTTCAATATTTAAGCAGTTTTAGGAAGAAGACAAATGAAGCTTTCAAAATATATACAGGTTTGTTCCGATATCAATAAAACATGTTAAGTTATTTGAGTTTATATCTAATTTTTTAGACTTTTTCACGCAATTTTTCAATTTAATTTTAAATATGCCGTCTATTTTTGTAAGAAACATACCACAAATTCACTATGATTTTAAAAGTATATTCAATTCCGAATCAAATGAAAGTAGTTTTGTGGAAATCGGTTGATATTTGGCTAAGATATATATTTTTTAAGGAAACCAGAATTTTTGGCTTCTGTCGCACAATTATTTCACGGTGCTACTAATGATGAAAAAATGCAAGAACTTTTGATGTGACTTAGTGTGGGTTGTAGCTTTAGTCAAGTGTAACGTGCGCGTTTACTTTAAGTTTTTCAAATACTCCGAAAATTATAAGTTATGTTCAAAACCCTGTTTTTTACCTTAGCTCACATTTTTGTTTTTAATACGGTTATTTTTCAACCGATTTTTTTATATTTTGGCTGTTTTGGAAAGGCGAAAAATAGGGCATTTGAAATATATAAATATGTCTAAACAGTTTACCTACATAAATAAGAAGGTTTATGTTATTTTCAAATTTTTAAATTTATTCGCAATTTTTCGCACATTTTTGTAATGATGGAGCTTCAATTGCTGTAAGATTTGTAAAGTTATTTTTGGTGCCAAACGAAAACAATAGGCGTTGTTGATGAAAATCTGTTCAAATTTGGCTGAGAAATGATTTGATGAAACCTAAGTATATGGTGGAAAACATCAAGTCATATCTCACACTCACTGTTTTCGTTTGGCACTAAATGTACTTTTCAAATTCTACAGCAATTTATTTATTTCGTCAAGCAAATGTAGACTACAGTTATAATAATACAATGTTTTCTTATATTCTATACAAAATTAAAGCTCGTTCATTACAAAAATGTGTGAAAAATTGCGAAAAAATTTGGAAAATTTGAAAATAACATAAACTATCTTTTTTATTTTAAAACTATTCATCACAAATAAGTAAAATTAAAAAAAAAAACTAGGAGAAAGGCAAAAAACAAACCATTTTATTTTATTTAACATAAATCATCTTATTTTATTTAAAACTATTAATCACATATAGGTAAACTTTTCAGACATATTTATATGTTCAAGAGTTCTATTTTTCGCCTTTCCAAAACTGCCAAAATATGAAAAGTCGGTTGAAAAATAACCAAATTAAACTTAGAATGTGAGCTACGGTCAAAAACAGGGTTTAAAACATAACTTATAATTTTCGGGGTATTTGAAAAACTTCAAGTAAACGCGCAAGTTACACTTGACTAAAGCTACAACCCACACTAAGTCACATGAAGAGTTCTTGCATTTTTTCATCATTAGTAGCACCGTGAAATAATTGTGCGACAGAAGCCAAAAATTCTGGTTTTCTTAAAAAATATATATCTTAGCCAAATATCAATCGATTTCCACAAGACTACTTTCATTTGATTCGGAATTGAATATACTTTCAAAATAATAGTGCATTTGTGGTATGTTTCTTACAAAAATAGACGGCAAATTTAAAATAAATTGAAAAATTGCGTGAAAAAGTCTAAAAAATTAGATATAAACTCAAATAACTTAACATGTTTTATTGATTCATTTGTCTTCTTTCTAAAACTGCTTGAATATTGACAATCGGTTGATAAATGACTGAGTCAAAAAATATTATATGCGCTGAGGTCGAAAAAACCGTATTTTGACCATAACTTCAGATGTTGGGGGTGTTTGGAAAATTTCTAATATGAGCGAATGTTATACTCAACAAGACCTACAACCTACACTAGGTCACTTCAGAAGTTTTAAATCGCTGTATCACAGTGTAATTCTTGGAGGGGGCGCGAGGTCGCAAAAGCAACGATAATGTTTGTTCACTTGTGAATTTTACCGAAGTCTATTCGGCAGGAGAGAATTGGGAAAAAAAATTGGCTATTTTGGATAACTACTATATGATATTTTGCAAATGCAAGAAATAATTCGCATACTTTGTGCCAGCTGAACTGCCGCCTGAAACTTATCGATAATTATCGTTAGCGCTGAAATTTAGCGATATTATCGATATGGAGCAATTTTCGATATTAGCGATAAATATCGATAACTTTCCCATCCCCAATGGGGGCCAATCGCCCTTTAGGTCTTGTATACTACAAATAGACAAATTTTTCAATCTTTTGACGGGTCAAGATCGAAAATCGGTTAAAAATCGAGGAAGTAAAAAGCATTTCATTTTGGTGGGAATCCGGGTACCCTGCCGATTACTTACGTGTGTTAAAATTGCCGAGTACATAACGGTTAAGTCAGTTTATATACCAGACCGGTGAATTGAATTTCAGGAACCAGTATGATCAATCAAAATGCTGATTTCCATTTCAAATTAAACTTTACTAAATTATTAACGAAGCTGACCTTCACTTAATTGATAGCATTTTTTGCTACTCAGGAAAAACAGATAACTTTCAAATTTCGAAAATCAAAAGTTGATTACTTGTTCTACTATGACAATATCAAACATGTTTCAAAAGTTTGCTTAATCAAAGATTTCTTGCAATACTCTCAATTTTCTAGGATTGCTCGAACTGTACAATTATCATTTTTGTGTACCGTGATTCTGAACCTTTTTATAAAAATTCTGTTTCATTTTGTTGAAAATACTACTATTTGACATTATGCAGTTTTTTGTCAAAGCATATGGTGTACTATTCCATTGAAACTGTATTAAGTCTTTGATCTGGATTTAGTTAACATTTTTAACTGTTGTGATCACTTCTTTAGTTATCTTTGCGTTCATTGTCATCAACCGACAGCCAGTTTGCACCCGGAAAAGTCAAAGCAGCCCATAACGGAGAAGACAAATCTGCTCTTTGTTCCAATCACAGAGAGATATCTACCTAGAAGGCAATGTCCTGAATCTTCCGCAAGGCTTCAACAGTCGGTCGTTCGCATAGGCTGCGTTAGCAGCGCAAACCAGTTGTCAGAGCTCTGTCTTAAACTGCGAAAATAGATCAAAAACCACCATCGAACAGCGACCGGTTACTAGAGGCCGGCTGTCCGTTTAAAAGCACCCTCGAAGGACGACAGCCTGTCGCTGTTGGGTCCAACACCTAGAAATGAGAGAGAGATACACACACAGACAGAGAGAGAATGGAAACAACTTTCATTTTTTCCGCCCAATTGTCGTGATTTGCAGTGGTTTGATCGTAGGTTGTACAAATCCGGATCTTGTTGAACTTTCAGGCTCATATATTACCCTCCCAAGCGGAAAGTTTGCTGTTTTATCACTCCCTGTGTCATTCGTCTATCGTCACTACCAATTCAAAAAGCTCTCACTACTAGACGTCACCCGCCAAATTTGCCATTCTCGCATTATTCTTTCCTACCTCACCCCTATCCGTATCTTTTCATCTACGCGTATGCTTTACGTTTCATCTTAATTGTATGATTTTGTAAATATGTGCTTTTCTGAACTCGATTCCACACCTGTATTTTCCCTAGATTCTGGATCAGAAAATCCAGATGATCACGTCCTATTTGTTCCGCACGATTGGACCGATACTTCTGCGCAGCGGTTTGGGAGGCGGCGCCGGTAACAACGGCGGTAGTCGCGGAACCTCCGACGTTGATTTCGACGATGATTTCGGTGATGACGATGACGATACTGCCACTAAGAGTAATGGTTCCAACGGCAGTACCAATGGCAGCAAAGTGAGCATATCGCTGCCAACCTTCCCGCCGAGCAGCGATGATGACAGCAGCACAACCGAAATCAGTCGAACGACCACTGCGAGCGATGAAAATGATCTGAGAAAACGATCCGCAGAAACGGTTACCAGTTGGGCAGGGATCGTTAATTCGTTAGCAACCTCGCGGTTGTCGTCGTCTTCATCGTCATCGCTGCCGGCGGCTGCACCTACGACACAAAGCGAAACTGTTGCACCTAGCACTGTAGTCAACAATGGCAGTTCTAGTGCCGAACTAGCTTCGGCCACAACCACACTGAGAGCACAAGATAGCACCGATTCCAACCTGGTATGAGGCTTCCAAAGCTACTTTTCACATCACAAGTCAGCCCTGTAAACAAACAGCTCGACGATTCATGGAAGACTGTGCCGTATCAACTTAGCAGTAGTTCTACTCATTAAGACATCAGGATACGCCATCTAGTATACAGTAGCAGAAACCCAACATCGGAAATAAGACATTCATCATAGTAGCGCTCCTCACTGGAGCTCTCTCCCATTCTCCCATTCTCATACTTTGCTCTACCTGTGCATCATTTCGCCCCATTCGCTCGCTGTATTTACTCTCGCTCGAGCTGTGAATCATCTGCCGCATTTGTAGCTTAACCTCAACATGATTGTTTTGGTTTTGGAAGTAGTTTTTTTGAATCAGTAACCATCATCCACCAAGCTTCATATCAACCGCTTTGTTCATACAAATTTTTAAGCTATATTCTGTTTTGTTTACATTTTCCACAACAGCTCGAAGGCCGCTAGTTGGAGTATTCTTTGTTTCAATAAACAAACAAAAACCGTACCATCAAGATGACTTAGTACGGTGATTGCTCATTTTTCTCCTTCTTCTATTCTCCACACTGTCAATCTATTGTTTCACAATTTTCCAATCCATTTCCTTGAGCTCTCTCTGTCTCTCTCTGTCTGTATCTCTGTCCGTTCCATTCCGGAATGCAGTCGCTAGTTGCCCTCGTGATCAACCCGATGCGCTCCACATCCACTGTCTCTACTACAACTGTTTTTGTTTTTCTAGCTGTTTGTTTCTGTGTGTGTGTCTGTCTTTGGGTTTGCTCATACATTTTTTCCCCTTTCTGTTTTAATGTTTTAATTTCTTCCTGTTTAATCCTTGATTAATATCGAACAGCAGCGACATAACCTGATATGAAAATCAAAACTATATGCATTCTAAGTCATGTTATGCTCATTTCATCTTTTTCATTCCTGCGCCGCGTCCAAATCAAAAACCCCGTTCAAAAATCCACTTTGATTCTCAAAACCAACCAAAAAAACAATTACACCGCTCAACGTCAACCAACGCACGCACACACACACACCCACGTGCATGATCGTCTCATCCATCGTGTGTGCACATGTGTATCTATGTGTGTGTGCCCTCTATGTTCCATCCCGGGTGTTTGGTTCGTTCGTCGGCCCAACGAAAAACAAAAACGAAAACAAAACAAAATCTGCGAAACCCCAGATCACTAGCGATCAGGACAGCCAGAACACACTGGAAACGCTGGATCTGGCCGGGCTGAGTGACACCCTGAATGCGATTCGAGTAGCCCGAGCCACCGCGGAAGAGACGAAGTCGGTTTCCGACGGCGACGACCAGAAGGGCGCCGAATCGTCGGGCAAGAGTTCCGCCCTGGACGAGCTGTCGCTGGACTCCGAGGGCAACGACGAGGATCGCAACAAGAGGTTAGTCAATTTGAAAGTTCGTTGATTGCGAAAATGTAAACTCTTGCTTCCTCTAATAACAGGTTCCTTTCCTTTGGTGGTTCCTCTGCTGGAGGAGCCGGAGGCTCGGGCAACTTCCTGTTCGACATCATTCGCGTAAGTATGGAACCAAATTGACACTCTACTTTCGTTAGCATTTGGTCCTCCCCACTGCGTGGGGCATCGGGAAGTTAGCAAATGACACTTTGACACTGTTTTGTTTTTTTTTTCTTTTCTCGTTCTATATATTTCACATCAAAATGCACACACTTTTCTGGAACATTCAATCGTTGAATTCAATCAAAACCCTTCTATTGATAACACTTTGAAAAAAAAAAACTCCAATCGTGACAATGCACCACCAAACTGTCCAAACCTCTCTCTTTCTCTCTTGCCAAAACTAACCAATCTAACGAATCCAAAAAAAACGCTGTCATAAACAACACACTAATACTAACACAAACTGCCCCCCTCCCCTCTCGAAAACGAAATCACACGATCAGCAAACAGCCGACCGGGCCGCACGTGCTGCTGGAACCGTGTACCGGGTAGTCGCCGGCACGGAATCACTGACGACCGACCACGATAAGAACGCAAACGACGAAGGACGACTTTCCGCCTCTAGTAGCTCTTCCTACACCACCACCTCTAGCTCTTCTAGCCATTCTGCGGTAATTGCCTTTTGTTTGTTTGTCTTTGTTTTTCCCTCTTTTGGTTTTTCTTCTTTGTTTCCGTAATTGACCTCTATCCTTTCTACCACTATCTCTATTTCATTTCGTTAGATTGTTTTCATCTTAACTTTAGTAGTTTTTAGTTAGTTTTTTGTTTACATGTCGCTTCTAGTAGTCGTATTCATCTAAAGTAATGAGAATAATTTTTCTTATTCGTGTTAAAAAAACTAATACCTTTATTAATGCATACACTGCAAATAATTAAAACTGAGACGTGGTCAATATTCATGAAATTGAAGAATAAACCTTCAAACATGAAATCATAATTACGAAAAAGAATGCAAAATTAAGGTGAAACCTCATTGAATCAAAAAATAGCTGACTAAAAGTCACCACTTCAAATTTTCAAAAACACAAGACTCGGAAATACTCATTGCGTTCCCTATGAAAATTCTATTTTATGTTTGCTTCACCACAGCAAACATAAAATAGCATTTTCACAGGGAACGCATTAACTATTTCCGAGTCTTGTGCTTTCAAAAATTCGTAGTGGTGACTCGAAGACGGCCATTTTTGGATTCAATCAGGTTTCACCTTAAAAAGTGCAAAGAAGGTCGAGAACGCAAAAGTTGGAAAACACCACTTAAAATTTAGGTGACGAATTCAATTTGAGGGATCCAAAGTTTGAAAAATTGATACTAATGAAACAAAATTATCTAAACAACGAAAGACGACAACGTAGGAAGATTTTTTTTCACTATAAACAAAAAAGAAGAAGACAAATGGCAAAAACAACAAAACAAAAACCCAAAAACCTGCAGCGTAATTGCCAAGCATCGGAATTGAAAAAAAAAAATCAGAAAGTAAACGGCGAAAGTTGATAGAATAGGAAACAAAACCATAAAGACGAAAACGTCAGAAATAATAATTCCAGAGTTACAGATATAAGAAGAAATATAAAAAATATCAGAAATGTGTTAACGGAAAAAGCAATATAGATGAATGCACGAATGCGTAATAAATAACGCAACAGGCAAAAGAGAGAAAAGCAAAGACCTTGAACAGAAAGTGTATAACAGAAAGTGTAATGGCAAATGTGAAAATGCTTAGATGTCAAACCACAGTAAAAAACACACGAAATAAAGCCAATTGCGCATGAGTCAAGGCATAGAAAGGAAAAACGCTAAAAACGACTCGCAATGGCCCCAAATTAGAAACATAGAAAAGGTAAAAAAGTGAACAAACATAGATAATTTTAATGCATAAGTTAATGAATAAAATTGAATATAACATTAAAAGCCTTCAAAACTCATAATTTCAAAGAAAAGACGCTGCGAACAAAATAACACCCAAAGAAGAAACGCTAAAAGCTACAATTAAAAAGGAAATGCGAAAAATGTAAGTATGCAGAAGGTAAACACGATATTTACAAGAACGAATAAATGCCAAAGTCACCAGTGCATCAAAACAAAAAAAAAACTAAAGCAAAAACACATAACCAAAAACCTAAAAAGCAATTATGCCAAAATAAATAAAACGCAACCACGCAAGGCGTCATACACAAATTTCGTAACACTAAAAACCTAGATTTCAGACCCCCTCGCCCCTATGTAACGATAAGTAACATTCGTTATGACTTCTTCCCCCCCCTCCTAAAATTACGTAACGCTGAACGACCTGACCCCCTCTCCATATTTGCAATTTTGAGCAAACATCACAGTTACGTAACGGTCTCAACTAGCCTCAACTAGCTAGTAACGCAGACTTAACCCCCCTCCCCCCATTCATGCGTTACGTAATTTGTGTACGACGCCCAAGCAGCAAAACTCAGAAAAGCAAAGAGAAAATGGTGAAAAAGAACCATGAGAATCGAAACTGATAAAAAGTAATGCAATAGGCAGAATTCGAACGGATGAAAACAATCAAAGGATTTAGGCGCAAAATACAAACAAAAAAACTGCAATAAATTGAAATCAAAAATAAGAGAAAAAAAAAGGAAAAATTTAAACTTAACTAAAAACTAACAGAAAATAGAAAACAAAGAAACCAATACACAGAATTAAAAAAACAGTAAAAAACGTGAAATGGTGTTGTGAACCAAATTATAATGAATAATTTGATATTCGAAACCAAATAGAAAATCGGTAATCCGGAATCAAAAATGTATATGTTATTAGGCAAGGCGTCGTTCTGACGTCGAAAATGTAAATGACATTATGCACAGGCAGAACACAAGAGATTTTGTTCCGTGCAGTAAAAGACAGAAGGCAAAAACGCAAAAACAACAACGCAAAAAACGAAAACCTGCAGAAAATGAACAAGGACCCCGTAAAAAAGTATCATGTATTTTGCGGTGAGAACACAAAATGAACAATGTTTTTCGTTGTAACCACAAAAATTTGTACACAAACTACGTAACGCAAAAAAGATATAGATTTAAGACAACCTCCTCTACTTTATGTAACAATAAGTTATGTTCGATATGAATTTTTCCTCATTCATGCACTACTAAGACAGCGGTTCTCAACCTGGGAATAACAGAAAACACAAATGGCGCAAATAGGAAGATTAGGGGCATAATGAGCGCACGCACCAATGAAATAGGGTATGTTAAACACTACCGTAGTTACTACAGTATCTCTTTATATATAAAAACGTGATTTGTCATTTAAAAATATAGAAATATATTTCAAAAAATCAACTTGGTTCCCGGATGTCGGAAATATTGATAAATTTGTGCACTACAAAATAAGCTTTTACGGTCGCTTGAATGGCTTTATCAAATATGTGGACACTGCAACATGACGACACAGTCGTCAAATTTCACCATCATTGGAGTTTTGATTTTAAGCTATAATTAGTATAAGTGGCATTTCAGTACCTTCAGACTTACATTTGATAAAAAAAATCTACAGCTTTGCTAGAGTTCAAACAATCTGTCCTGGCCAGGCTTCGGAAAAGTACTGCGGTACGACACTATAGTGACGACTGGGTTCTCTTCTTACTATAACAGCCCCATAAATAAGCTATTCATGAGAGCTTACATACAGGCAACGATAGCCTATTCTTGTGCATGTATTTTGTTCGCTCGGACATGACAGCCTAGTTTGTTTGTTTTGAGGATGTCTTATTGGTCCTGCTGATCGGCAGCGGCTGTCATCGATGATATTGGACTCGCACTCCTTCATTTCCCCGTTTTCTTAGGTCGATGCCATAAAGAATACGAAGCAAACTGTATGAAGTATTTTCTCCTAAGTCATATTTTCCACGTGAGAATAAACGTGTTTTGCACCTGACAGCCCGCTCTGATTTGTGCCAAAAGATGTCGCGCTGTAAAGGCTGTCATTAGCGACAGCTTGGATGAACCAACAGACATATGGAGATGAAAAATAACAGCCCGTTTGGCATTGCATGTGTGCGCTTAGCCTTGGGGCTAATAGCGGTCTCGATCAACTAGCTTAGTTGAGAGAATTCGTTATCGATATTGTTTTTGGCACATTTTGTATGTGTAGGATAAGTACAACGATACACCGTGCCCCAGTGCTGAGTCGAGAAAATTTACAACTCGAAAAGATCCTCGACTCGATCGGGAATCGAACCCGATATCACAACCGTGTGGGAGAGCTAGCCGACCGACATCGCTAACCACAGAGCCACGGGAACGTATGGGGAGGTATAATACACTGAGGGCCGAATTGTTTTAAAATTTGCTGTCACATAAAGACAGTACTTTTCAAAAAGCTGGTTCAGGCTCAACTTTTTAAAATTTTCCAATACAAATTTTATGTCATTGCTGCAATCACAGAGCTGGTATCATCTTAACGTCTTGAAATAAAAACTTTAGAGGCCAAATGCCAGCAAAAAGAGACCAAAAGGGGGCCAGAAAAAAACAAAAAGAGACGAAAGGGAACCAAAAAGAAACCATAAAGAGACCATGAAGAAAATTTATAGAGAAGAAATTTGGACAAAAAGCAAAAATAAGATCTCGCGTAATTTTTCAAATCGACCTATCTAACATTTGCATCTGACTGAGAAAATCAACTTTGAAAGTTTTCACTCAACAATTTGAATCCTATCTAAAAACGAAACAATATTTATTTTAATGGATACTTCTAAACAGTACTTCTAACTCATGTTTTACATTACTGCGTTGAAGATTCTAGTTATGTTTGAGAATAAATGAGTTTTTAGCAAAAATAAAGTATACAACGCTTTGCTTCAGCCTAACGTAAATACGCCCTTTTCATAAGTCATAATGTCAACTAGCGTTTGACATACGTCTGAGCGTAACAGTATGCTGTGAGCTGTTGCGTTATTTACGTCAAAATGTTGTGTGAGATTCGTCAGATTAAAAATCGTTCGTTATATACGTCATTTTGCTTGCGTCGTTTAGTGTCTTCGAAATTCACTTGCGTCGAGTGAAACATAAACAACGCAAAAATGGTGTAAGTGATTGTCGAGCAATGTTGTTTTTTCGTTTTTTCGTCGGTTTCGTCGATTTTACGAGAGCGTAGCTGAGATGGCAATTCGTTTCGCAATTTTGTCGGTTTGTTAGCAGAAGGGTGTAGGTAAAAAAGTGTAAGCAAGGTAGTTTGATCGTTTTGTCAAAATTGTGTTAAAATTTTCGCAAATTTTATCAAGTAATGATAACATAACATTAAAAACTCGTTTGTTTACATTTTGCGACTTACGCCGGTTTGAAAAATTACGCGAAAATTATTGATTTCTGATGTAGACTTGTAAATTTCAGGATACAAAAGGATTGTATTGAAAAAGGCAAAAGAAAGCTGAAAACAACAACAGAGAAATGTGACTTCACTAAGCTACAGTACTTTACTACTAATTTCATAACGGTAATTTAAACGAAAAATGAAAACAGATACTATAAGGTGAAAATGAGACAACTTTACGTAAAATAAGAGGTCTTAGAGACTTTCGTTGCGAGAAGAGACTACGCCTTTTTCATTTGTTTGTCGTTCTTTTTGAGGCGAACATAAAAAATATCTATAGGCTACATTTTGAAGGGCACATTTGACTCTGTATATCACAAAATTCATTGAAAAAAATGTTGATTTTCATGTTTAATTAAATCAATTTGAAAACATGATGAAAATTAAAATAATTTCATATTTTTTGCAATTAAAAAGTACACATAATTGTTTCTTCGGTATTTTTCATAAAAAGATAATTAATTGGTCAACCGGTTCAAAAGCTATGTAATAATCATTTTGCAAGAATCTTGTTGCTCTTATAACATCTATTTTTAGAAATGCACACACCTTAAAAGGAACGCATGTTTCGTACGAAAAACACATAAAAAATATGTGTTTATACAAAAAATTAGCAGCTAGACTGTTATGCGAGTATGTTGCTTATCGATCAACAAAATTTTCGCATACCAGTCCTACGTTTGACAGATTAACAGACGTAACACTGGAACCTACCTCCATTGCCAAAAAAACGATCATTCCAAATTTCCAATCGAATAACAATCATCGCGCGATAACACCGTCTGGGGTGATGTCATGCAATTTCATACATATGTTGTAGTTCATAATGTGATACATGCACGCACGCTAGCGCTGATATCGAAATACAATACGCAGCGCGAACACGGCAGCAGATGGTACTAGTGCTACTATCGTAAAGTACTGATATCATCCTGAATGATTTTTTGTTCGAAGTGTTATGTATGTTAGTCTGTGATAGTAGTTTGTATATTTTCTGTTAAAACTCAGTTTTTGTGCCATTTTTTTCTTATATGACTGGAACCGTCTGATCATGAGTTGTTGAGAATTTATAAAGGTTAAGACGAAAATTTCGACGAAGATTTTATTGGCTTCGTGAAGCTGCTTTGGGACAGTGGCAATGAGATACTAGCAGCAATGAAAATAACACTGTTAGATATTTGTAATTTTATTAAATTTAAATTTACCAATTATACAAAATATCGTTGAATCGATTCAATGGATACTTTATATGAACAGCGATTCAACTTCATTGAAAATGATTTCGAAGAAGGGTTGTATCACATACATGCAGACATACGTAACACTCAGGAAGAAAGCTTACCAAAAAGTTGGTACAAAATGAACTACTCGAATGGTACCATACTCTGAATGAAATCACTGTTTAAGTAGTTTATGAAGGCGCTGTACCTAGGTAGCCCTGCATTTGTCTCGTTCCCACTCGAAAAATGTTGCATTGATTTTTTTAAAACTTATTGACAGTTCCTTATGGGATTTTCTTTAGCGCTCGATAAATCCGAGAAAAAAAAATTCATTTTGTTCGTTATTTGTACCAGAGAGAACGCCAGTGTTACGTATGTCTTATGTATGTAATATTAAAATAAACTCATTTTCCCCAAAAAAAAAAAACAAAATAACACTCAAATTTTATATAGCGCTCTTTTTCAAATAGCGGCAGTACTACTTATGTCAAAATGAATTGCGTCCATTGTCCGCCATTACCGCTCGTGGAACGCTGGATAAACCGTTTTCTCTGGCCACCCACGACCCAACAAAAAACACAGGTCTGATCATTTGCAATTAAGATCAATCTCAACTATTTTGAGCGCAATCGAAGCACTTTGGGTGACCAATTCCAAAATAAGGTGACCAGGAAAAAAACGGATTTATTTGATTCATATTATTTTTAGAAGTTTATAACTTTTGAACCAGTGAACTGGTTTTCGATGTTTTTGGATCGAAGAAGATGAATATTTCTAGTTTCAAGAAAAAATACCAAAAAATCAAATATGTGTATTTTTGAATACAAAAATCATAAAATTGCAGTAATTTTTTTACATGGTTTTATTTTACACGTTTTTTTTACGACGATTTTCCAAACAACGCGGTTTTTTACGTCGTTTTTTCAAAGAACACGGTTTTAACACGTTTTTTTCACGGTACGTAGAATCGTGTTAAAAAGACTTTACTGTATTACATTTTCGTTTAACATCAATTACTCTGAATAGGATTGAGATATATACGAATTCAGCGTTGCAAAACTACTTGTTGTTATGTTCATCTTTGTTGATATGCTTATGTTTGAGATACGGAATGTCGGTCAGTTGGATGATCATATAAATTTACATTGAATTCAAGAGACTTCTTTTTATTTTAGATTTTTTATTTTTATTTTATTTTAGATTTTTAATTTATAATTTTTACAAAATGACTCTAAAGATGATCCCTGTCACTGTATTGATGCAATCGATTTCAGGATCTGTAAAAGAGTCGTTTTATTGTTATTTTAATTTATTAATTAGATTCAATAAAACTTACGCTCAAGTGAACTTATTTCTGGGTGAATGTGCTGCTTGCACCGTTCGCCATCGTCACTATTTTTGTTTCGCTTTATGGTTTTGACGTTTGTCAGTTGGAGTTGCAGCTGTAATTCAATTGATTTAAACAGTGGTGATAATACAAGAGATATTCATTATAATACGATGGTGATTTCCATTAACCAATTTTCAGCTCAAGATCATTTCGTTGGAAAGTGTCAATCATCGAGAAATCAACACTAAATCACTTCAACTTGAAGTGTGATGTGACAAATTGAGTCAAGTGAAAAAACACTTGGAGTAATCGTGACATTTTTTTATAGTGTAGTTGGAAAAAAGATTTGCTTCACCGCAACAAACATAAAAAAATGTTTTCGCTGGTGATGCATTTACAATTGCCAAGTCTTTTCAGCGGTAAAAAATACAAAAAATAACAGAAGTAAAAATTCACAGTAATATGAGAAACACAATAGACAAACATGTTAGATGCAAAGAAGACAAATAGCGGTTAAGAGAAAAATACAAAAAATAAAGTACCAATGGTAAAAATATAATGAGTAAAATTACCACATAGCGAAATAACCCAGCATACGAAAGCGAAGAAACAAAGGAAAGAAAAAAAGAAAAGGGGTTCCACCCAAAAAAAACCAGAAAAGGTGAAAAAATCAATTCGAGACGTTAAATCAAAAACCCGAAAAGGTCGTAAATCCGAAATATCTTGTCAAACGCAGAGTTTAAAGTTATTTTGAAGAGAAAAACAAACGTTTAGGGACACCAAAAAGATAAAGTTCACTGCTTGAAATTGGCCACAGGATTGAACCTCAATCCACACCTGCGTTGACAGGCAAACTATCGTTTATGTAGAATGGAATAACATGGCGAAAATAATTCAGCAATAACGTGATAATCGCATTATCTTCTGACTTACGTCTAAGTCTAAAGGCCTAAACACAACAGATACGTTGCGGCTGCGTTTGCGGTAATTTGACAGTTATCCCATACATTTTTTGTAAAATTAACGTCAACGCAACGCAAACGTATCCATTGTGTTCAGGCCTTAATACTTTTAGATGAAGAATCGTTCACACACAAATTCAAATTTGTTCAAATTGGTATAAAAGCGTACTCAAACAATTTATTAGTGTTTTACGTTATTGTAAACAGATTGGAGAGTACAAGACAATATTACATATGATATTTCGTTCAGCAACCAAAAACTAATGTTTTAGTAGTACGCAATACTAACAAATCTCTAACAGAACCAAACTCATCTTCTTTTTTTTGTTTGTTTTGAATTCTGTAGATTCACCATGCACGTATTTTTTTTTGTTTTCCTTGGTTTGTCATTGACTTTGTCTTAACCCGGTTGAAAAGTGCTTGAATGAAAAGCTCCTTCACGCTAGTTTACAAACCATCTATAATCGTGAATTCCGAACCGATTTCAAAAGCGTTTTAATAATCCTCTGTCAAAATGTCAAAAAAATCCGCTATCCATTTTTTGTTTTCTGGTTTACTCATTCCTAGCAGTATTTTTTGTAGAGCTGATTAACTCAAGCACTTTTCAACTCAGCTTTAATAATATAACTGTTTTCCTATATCACTAAAGTCCATCTATCCGATCTTTCTACCTAAAGTATAAACTTAATAAATTGAAGAAAAAAATGCTTACGTTGCTTTTCTCCCTTCCATTGTTTCCTCTTTCCTGGTGACCAACACCACAGATGACAAAATGACAGACGATTGTTGCATTGTACGAGAGATTACGCGAATTGTAAACCGCAGGCCAACCGTTGCCCTGTACCAACACATTGAAAACTGACGTGAGAAGCGATTCGTGTGTGTATTACAAAACACCTCCATCAACGCCGCCTTCGACCCACAAGTCCCCGTTTTAACCACACTCAGCCAGACAGATTAACAAATAAAAAAAACAAACCGTTTGTCGCTAACCTTACTTTCAAACTGTCAAAACTGTTGATGTTTGTTGTTGTTTGTGTTTTGACGCCCTTGGTTAGCAACCGAACTAATCGTTTTTTTGTTGAACTCTGCTAGCTCATCTCGGGTAGCTCCGGAACCGAACAAAGTGACGAAAAGGCCAACTCTCCAGATGACGACCATGACCTCGGAAAAGGTGACGGATATACCGAGGGCATTCCCGGACCGGTAACCCGTCTGTTTGTGCTCGCCAACCGTGGCCTCTCCAATCTGATACAGGACCTGATTCTGGTGAGTGATTTTGATTTTCCGGTGAGTTCATGAGAAATAATCCTATTTTTTTTTTTCTCCCCAGCGAATCGCTCAAACCAGTGAACGAGTAGTCAACTTCAAAGCACGTCTGATTACGTCACTCATCTAAGGCGGAGATCCTCGCTCACTCGCACATACACACCCACACATCTATCTACATATCTCTCCTCCTCATTTCGAGTAAAATCATATCATCGAGCTCAAACCTGAACGCGCACTAGCTGAAATTTTACTCTTAGTTTTTCTCGCTCGATCAGAAAAAAAACGAAACCAGTCAAATCCTCACTAGTTTAGCAGAAAAAAAAAGTTTTTAATATTTACGTGTTCGCAGCTTAAGCATAGAAAAAAAACGAGGGTGTGCGTACTAGTTCAACGAAATACTACCTATACTAACACGAATATCGGAAAACTATAGAAAACAGTGGATTGAGACAAATTGTATAAGGCTGGAAAAAGGAAATCTGTGTTTATAATTGTAATATATATTATTATTGTTATTCTATGCTTTCACTGCAACTAATTCAATGTGTTTCTCCCACCTCATGAAATGCTTTTGAAGGTTGGCAACACAGGTCGAAAACGCCATCTTCCGGGGGAAACTGTTCGAAACTAAAATCTTTTTCCAACCTTTCTCTTGTCATTCTCTAGCTGTAAACATATTTGCTCAAAACGATGGTTGTGTAAATACTATAAATCTAATCTCGCACTCGATTTTTCCTCAAAAAGAAGCTGTCACTCTACTGTCAGCTTGGTGGCCTGTTTTCTTTTTTCCTCTTTATTATCACTATCTCCTTTCTCCTTCAACATGTGTAAATACCTTACTTGCTTATGTCATGTTTGTGTTTTGTTTTTCCTTCCTTCAACAATCGTTACTATTTCCTCTTTACATCACACTAGCATAGACAATCGAACTACTTTCACTAAACGAAACGACTATGGGAATCAGAAGAGAGTTAGGGTGCAGGAGATCTTAGGAGCTACAGTTTAAAAAATTATCCATCATTTGCTAAATTTCACTCCAGTTTGTAGAAACCATTTTTTGTAAACCTCACTAAAGCGTCTGTTGTAAATAGGTTTAAAGCTTTCAGTGTTGTGTTTTTTCGACCGCTGTTACTATTCTCAACATTTTTTTCTGTACTTTACGATTTTCTCATGTGGAAATCATCGGAGAGAAAAACCAACTTGAAAACGAACAAACATTTTACTGCAAACTACTGCTAGGACATATATAGAAGAATAAACAAAAAAAAAATACTATCAATTCATAGGATGGTGGCAAACAAATTGTTAACACAAAAACTGTAGGATTAATGGAAGTGATTTTTTATATTTCGGTTTCGGCGCGCGGAGCTCCGCGAAACCTCAGCCGCGGGGTTCGAGACATCTTTCCGAACAGAACACTATACTTTTTACTATTAAGCGAAACTGAACAACAACAACAAAAAAACAGCAAAAGGAAAAATTAAGGGTATCAGATATCTCATACTAGGCAGGTCACCGCAAAATTGGGTGGCCGGCTGTTGATTTAGACAAAAAAGATGTAAAACAAGAACATGAATAAATTTGATATACGATTATCGATTTAATGTAGCAGTTTGGTGAGTTGAATTTTAATCTTTGAAAGAAATGTACTTTTATCTCAATGTTGAAAAGTTACCCTCCTCGAAAGAACATCCTGCGTACGGCTCTGCTTGATCGATACCTTTCACCACGGCGGCGCTACAAACAAACTCCAAGGTTACTCAGACAAACTGCTTACCACGCACTGCTCTGTTATAACTGTTGCTAAACTACAACTTTAGTTGTTGGTTTACCGCAGGAAGGAATAGCATGTGCCGATAGACCGCAGTCTGATTTCAGTCTCTATTCCTTATTAAAAAACTAGTTATTAGAACCATTCGTGGAATTAATCATCAACAGCAAAAATGGCCTCGTACGTTATGGTATGGCCAAAGCAAGAATATCAAACGCTTAAAACCAAAGCAAAGCTAAAAACAATGGATCAACAACTGGCGGAGTTCAAGCGTAATGAGTTGGAGAAAAAAAACATGTTGGATGAATCGGAGAGGCGAAAGAAAGAGCTGCAGGATATCGATCGTGGGCATCAAACCAAGTGCGGAACCTCAGGGGATATACCGGACACAGAGTTTGACGGTTCGGCTCGTAAAATCACTGACAGAGCCTTCATCGCAAAACAAGAGCAAGAGGAAGAGGTCAAACGTGCTAACAGAATAATATTAGCCGCTAAATGCCATATCATACGGGACGCGCAAATAGCTGAAAAGCAGGAAATAGAACGGGAGCTAAAAGCGGAAGAGTTACGACTGGAGAAAATGATGCTGGAGGAGAACGAAAAGGCGCTGAGAGAAGAGGAAAAAAAGCGACAACAGAACAAATTAGAAACTGTTCAGAATGCCGAACAAATACGAAAGCAATTGTTGTTTAAAGAAAGAGAAAAATATAAAACTGCGGAGAGAATCGAAGAAGAGGCTCGTGTGTTGAAGCAAGCTCAGCTTGCCATATCCATCGAAGAGAAGCGCAAAGAAAAGGAAAAAGCTGATCGAAGAATCCAGATCCGTAATGATTTGAAGAAAGCCTACGAACTATCGGCTCACTATAAGCAGCTGGAATTCGAGGAACAACGAATCGCAGAGCTCAAAGTTCAGGAATATACCCGACAACGTAACGAGCGTCAGATGAAACTGTTGATGGAGAAAAAAATATCCGAAGATGTTAAAGAGCGCAAACAAGATCGAATGCTTAAAATTCAACAAAAACTGCTCGCAACTAAGTCAGCCAAAAATGACATGGATTTGCGCAGGGGCCAGGAACAAGTGGAACGCGAGTTCAGACGGCGTGAGAAGGAAGTTGCACGCAAAAAACGTAAGATGGAACAACATATTGCCGATGCACGTGCCGCACAGCTGGAAGCTGTGAAAACCGAAAGAGCTATGCAGATTGCTCGAGACGAGCAGGATCACCGCAAATCGGTGGAAAAATTTAAACAGGAGGAACAGAGGGAGGAGGAAAATAAGAGAAAAAAGCAGCAACATCGGGAAAAATACCGGGCAGACATAATACGACAAATCGATCAAAAGGAGAAGGAATTGCGCGAACTGGAACGAGCTGCAAAGAAGGAACACGCCGCTATGCAAGAGGCTGCGAAGAAACGAGAACAGCTAATCATCTCAACAATCGCTAACAAAATCAAAATAATGAATGAAAGTAGAGTTCCGGCGCGTTTTATAACAGACCTGGAGCGACAATTGAAACTTATTAAAGTAGATTAATTTTAACGAATGCCTTCATAATTCGGATGCTAATAATTTAAAATTATCAATTCTACTTGTGCAGCATTGAATAATAAATTATGTATCAACCTGACATATTTTCTTTTATAACCACCGAAGGCCCAAAGGCGATCTTTACCGAAATATCCATTCCTAGGACTCGTTGTTTGCTAGGTATTCGGATCTCTTCTAAAAGTACGTAAAGCTACTGCTTCGCAAGCTCAACCACACAGCACACAAATGTTACATGTCATTCATCCTTCCCAAGTTCTCGAAAGAATTTACCTTCGAGGAGACAGTTACCAAACTAAAAACCATTCTTGGCAGTTCGTCGTCTACCCTCCACAATCGGTACCAATGCCATCTAACGGTGAAGAAAATGACCTACTCGTGACGAGTCAATCGAGCCAACATTTGTGTGCGGGCTAACGCTGAAGTCACCTAAGGATGTGGACATTCGAATGCCAAAATTACGACATCCTGGACATCACTCTGAAGAAGATTGTAGAGAAAGGCAAGATCAGCCCCTCCCACGGCCAGTACTGCTGCTGCACAGACCATCCCGCAACCAACAGAAAAAGTAGTTCAGCTACAACCAATCCAACACGTCGAAATCTCCGCGTTGAACGTGCGGCGGAATCCATTACTCCAGTTCCTAAGATTTACAAGTGCCGCCACTGTGACCGTACGGGCCATTAGGTGGGCTACTGTTCCAGTCTCACATCCGAGAACGAATCTGAAGCCATCCAAGGGGAAGAAGAAACATGCTTTTTTGGCCTCCCATTCTCATCTCCGTACCTAACGAAATCCTTGTCGGTGGCCGCACCGCTAAACTGTGTCTTACAGCATCTCCAAGAATACAGGTTTACAGTCAAATTCGAAAAATTTCGATTCTGCATGCCACAAGTCCTGGACCAACTTTCGTATATAGAAAGCATTTCTGACAAGGTAAAGGCAATCATAAACATGCCTGTGCTTGGGTGCGACGAACTACTATTTTTTGTATGATTTG
Source organism: Wyeomyia smithii (assembly GCF_029784165.1). Taxonomy (NCBI): domain Eukaryota; kingdom Metazoa; phylum Arthropoda; class Insecta; order Diptera; family Culicidae; genus Wyeomyia; species Wyeomyia smithii. The sequence goes on along the minus strand of NC_073694.1, from coordinate 29,390,473 downwards.
GACCACTGCGACCATCCATTTGATCTTTTATGGTAGACAAACTACTATGGAAAATACATTCGAGAAATGCGCTGCCTAATGAGAGTTGCAGCTCCCAGTGGATCGACACCTTATAGCGTTCGCTTGACCGCCCCGAGGGAATATTTCCTTTGCCGCTAATGTTAACGCACTGTACCCACGCCTTGAAATATTTGTGTCTGTAGACACGCCAGAAAAAAGTTATCTACCACTCATCCCCAGGCCTTCAAGCCGTTTCTTCCTCCAGACCGATCACAAGATGCTCGTAGCAATCTTCGGGGCGAAGTGTAGAATTCTTCCTTCGCCGATGGACTCTCCTGTATGACTCCCGCATCTAATACACCTACATGGACCATTTCGGGCATGCGGACCTCCTCCTCCGCCTAATCAAGTCACACATTAGGCCAGACAACAAATACTAATGTATTGCGTCGCTAGAAATCGGAAAAGTCCTTTGCAATATAGTCGAGTATCTTTTCATCACGCACAAGTCGATTGTGGAAGGAGCCAACCAATTACAGAAGATCATCAAATTCGTGCAGAAGCATTGGCCGGAACACCACGCTCGAACCATGGCCGAACTCCGAGAAACCTTGGCAAAGATTACTCGCTAGTACCATACTTCTTCCTAGTGGTGAATTCATACTCCAAATGGCCTGGAATCATTCCGACCAAACGCACCACCACCGCTGCTACACTGTCTTCGGAGTCTTTGGAAGATTTTTGGGGGATTTGGTATGACGGAAGTATTGGTCGCTGACAATGGTCCTCAGCTAACTAGCCACATCTTCGAAGAGTTATGCGAGAAAAATGGGTTCGCAACGGGCAAGTGGGACGCTTCATTGAATCTTCAAAGACATAATCAAGAAAATTCAGGTCGGAGAAGAAGACCTGGACGAAGCACTCGACACTCGACTGGTGTGCTACCGTTCAACACCCTGTCGTAGTGCACCTGGAGCGAAGTCATCTTCCGAAGGCCGAAGTCTAGCAAATATTGAATCTAGCCTTTCCCAAGTTAGTAGTTAGCTTTTGATAGCGGAATTGGACGTACCCAGAAACGGCTCGGGGCCAATAAACAGCTGAGCTGATTCTTGCTAAGTAGTAACCGTGTTAATTACTCCGCGCACCTAAAACAGAAAAACTGAGTTTTGTCGGGAAAGTTCCAATGCATTCCCAAACAAGTTTGGGAGCGCATTTGACGGACTTAAGTGCTAGTAGTGCTGCTTGACTGTCCGAGAATATACCGATTTTCGCATGTCTGTAGTTGCGTTTCAGACATATTTTTGCGCATGCATATACCTCTGCTTGAAAAACGGTGGGCCATTTGCCCAGGGAAAACGTTTCCCTGATACCGGGTCCGTATATACCAGATTCCGTTAGGGATCCCATTTTCGAGCCATCCGTATAAAAACTGACAGTACCAGGTGGAAGATTAGCCCCTCCATTGTTCCACATAGAGCGGTTTGTTTCCATCACTCTATACGGAATATCCATGTAGCGGAGTTAGTTTGAACTCCCTAAATATCCGAAGGGGGTCGATTTGGTCCCCTTCGAGTATTGTTTTCCTCCTTTGCAACCTTAGAGCGCCAAGCTCTGCTTCCTTTTTCACATGAAAATGTAGAGGCAGTAGTCAGAACTCCATTCAGTGTTGCAGGAGCGATGGAGATCTTCCTCGGTCTACAGAATGGAACTAGGACTGAGGGTTTATGTTTAGACCCTCCTGTAGACACCATGACATGGTGGCATTCAGAGCCGCTTGCATTCGGCTCGATAGAGTTGCGTTATCTTTACCTCTGACGATGAGGACGATGTCATCAGCGTATCCAATGACCTCGTAACCAAGCTGTGAAAGCTTATTGAGAAATTCGTCGACAACTAGTGACCATAACGAGGTCGAGAGAACTCCTCGTTGCGGGCATCCCCTGATCACCGACATTGTAACAGACGAATCTCCCAACGTTGCTGTGATTACTCTGCTAAAGAGCATTGCGTGTATCCAGCTCCTTGAAGTGTGCTCCATTCCCTTATTGAAGAGAGCCATATTATTTGATGCAAAGGACGTGTTTATGAAGGCCTCTTCAATATCAAAAAAAGGCACATAGCGCCGTCTCCTGATAATTCAGGGACTTGTAACCGTTGCCGGTTACAGCATAATGCAGTACGGTTGAGTTGGAAGCGATTAAGTATTCATACTATAAAATTTTGAATAAACACTTAAGTCCTCTAAATATTCACCTTGATTAGTGCTCAGTTGGTGTCTAAGATAGGATCGCCAAAATGTAGGCCACGCGTCGCACGTCCATGCGCCGATCCCTTAGATAGCCGAAGTAAATTATATAAGGTGACCCGAGTGAGATTGCTTTACAGACAAGTTCAAAATGAATCGTCCTGGTAAAACTGAAGGAAAGGGAAGGCAAATCCACTTGCGTAAGCCAAAACGAACCGAAGGAATTCCTTAGCGAATTCCGAGTGATCCCGAGGGATTTTCGGTTATGTACTTCCGGCAAGTACTCAGGTTTCCTGCTTTTTCTGAGGACTTAAGTTTCTCGTTCATTTCTTTCCAAACCGTCCAAAGTAGTGGAAGTGAATTCGCGTTATTTAATTTGCTGCTTGAAGGTATAAGCAGTTAGGTCTAGGGAAATAGAGCATGTGCTTAAAAGTTCTTGTATTTTCTCAGGAGGCAGAATAGAACGTGCGAAATAGTTCAAGTGTTAATCCGATTCGTGTGCAGGATAGAAAAAAAGAAAGTAACCATGTGCGTAGAGGCTAACGACCCGTGCGAGAGGCTAACGACCCCTTTTTGTGTATGCCATCAGGCAATTTCTATCCTAGGAATCGGAGAATCCACGAGAGAGCACGTTTTCCATACCCGCTACCGCGTTGAGCCAACACCGACAGATTCGCCGGATTCGTCCAGAAAACACTTCTGCTGACCCGGATCAACCCTTTCCGGCCGGCACCTGCAGTTACGTTGGCGGCAAATGCCGCATCCCATTCGTCATCGGCGGATAATTAGAAATCCCCGCCAGCCGCCACGTGCGGCTATAGGTAGAAACCAGCACCACATGCATCGATAGAAGCACAGCTTCCACTTATATTACAAAGTACCGCCGAAAAAAAACGCCACGCGGCGTATATGAAGTTGCGCGTCGGCCATTTTGAAGTCCCCGCTTTGGTCGGGCAGAAGAAAATTGATAGAAAAATTTGAGCTCAAGTGACACGATTCGTCAAATGTAACCGAAGTTACGGGCACGCCGTAACGTAAATTGCGATCGCTTCCGGGAGATTAAGTCGATCTATCCTTGGCTCTCAGGAATAAAGTATGAATGGTTAATTAGAGTCGTTATGCCCGCACGCACCGTGAGAATTCGAGAGAAAAAGAGATAAGCCTGTAGGAGAATTCGCACACGATAGAGAGTAGAAAGTTAGAAGTAAATATAATGTACATATAAAATAAGCTGAAGTCGAAATTAAACCAAGTTATGTTACGTCGTGAATAAACCCGCTTTTCGAGTAATGCAGGACTTTTTGACAATAAAATATTTTCCTAGTCACCTTAGTTTTGTCCGCTCTGCTCTGATTCGCAGCATGCGAAAGAACATAAGTTCGGTTCCATTTCGATTGGCGCTGTGTGACGGTTTTTTCAAAAGGGAGGGGGGGGTAGTTTGTAATGATTTATTTATGTACTAAAATATTTATTCAGAATTAATATTGTGTGTTCTGCCACAAATGGTGACATTTCAACACTATTATATATATATATATTTGTACGCTTTTTTTAAATTATTGAATGTTATTAGCTTTCGCAGTTAAGTTAATGTAATTGTAGGAAAATTATTAAACCTACTTGTCAAGGAGAAAAAAAGGAATAAAACGAAACTTAAAATAAACTTAAAATGAACTTAGAACTATCTTACTGACTATAAAGTGAGCTGATCGTTGCAATTGAGGATTGCAACGATTTTTGTCAGAATTTGTTGATAATTTGGCTTGACATATTAGCATATTGGCATATTAGTGAGCCTATGTAGCTCGTTCGTGCTAAACCAGGGAGGACGCTCAAAATCATTTTCAAAAGTTTATTCTGAATCCTTTGAAGTGTCTTCTTCCTGGTTGCACAACAACTTGTCCAGATGGGAACTGCATATAACATTGCTGACCTAAAAAATTGTTTGTAAATTAACAGTTTATTCTTGAGACAAAGTCTAGAATTCCTGTTGATAAGAGGATATAAACATTACATACTTATTGCACTTTGACTGGATATTTTCAATGTGCTCCTTGAAAGTAAGATTCTTATCATAAATAAGCCCTTAGTATTTAACTCGATCAGACCAATTTAAGACCACACCGTTCATCTTAATAACGTGGTTACGGGTGGGTTTGAGAAATGAAACTCTTGGCTTATGAGGCAAAATAATTAACTGTGTTTTAGAAGCATTAGGGGAAATCTTCCATTTTTGTAAGTATGAAGAAAATATATCTAAACTTTTTTGAAGCCGACTGCATATAACACGAGGGCTTTTTCCTTTTGCGGAAACGCTTGTATCGTCACAAAACAGAGATTTCTCACAAGCTGGTGGTAAATCAGGAAGATCAGAAGTAAAAATGTTATATAAGATTGGGCCCAAGATACTCCCCTGAGGCACACCAGCTCTAACAGGTAATCTATTAGATTTACCATTTATATAGTTAACCTGAAGAGTGCGGTCAGTTAAATAACTTTGTATCATTTTTGTGAGGTAAAGCGGAAAACTGAAATTTGACATTTTAGCTATTAAACCTTTAACGCTGTCTGACGGTGGGTTCGGGAAACTTCCAGTGATGAGAAAAGCTTAAGTGATGGAACTTTTTATGTCGGGAATTACGGATGCGATCTCAGGCTTCGTTAAGTTTTCTTTCTAGTTTGCACCTATTTTGTCGAAAACTCGTGTAGCGCGCTGGACCGATCTGGATCCTTTCCTAGGAAAGGGTTCAATTTGGACCTGCATAAAAAGCAGTATCATCCGGGCAAACTTCATCTCGGCGGTAGTCTCCGTAAGGAGTGGCGCTTAAACTACTCGCTCAAATCTGATCGGTTCGCGACGGCTACAGACTTTTCAATCAACGTCACCAAGCTGTTAAGAGCAGTTTCTGTTGACTTGCCGCTTTGATAGGCATGTTGGTTCCTATGCAGCGGGAAGTCATAAGGAAACTCATCACGGATATATTAATCCATTATTTTCTCCATCAACTTGAGAAGTGATGAAGTCAGACTCATGAGTCTGAAAGTCATAGGTAGGGTTTTGTTCTTTCTTCCAACTTTGGGGATAAACACTACTTCCACCTTCAGGCTTACTTACTTACTTCAGCAGCCTAGAGCCGCGGTGGCTCGTGCCGTATCAAGAATTTTCCTCCATTCTACTCGGTCCTGGGCTACTCGTCGCCAATTTCCTAGACGTCTCGTTACTCTCAGATCCGCTTCAACCTGGTCAAGCCATCTAGCACGTTGGGCCCCTCTATTCCTGGTGCCGGTGGGGTCCTTGAAGAGAACCGATTTTACCGCGCTGTCACCCGTCATCCTCACGACATGCCCGGCCCATCGTAGCCTCCCGACCTTCGTCAGGTGTGCAATGGGAATCTCTCCAAGTAGTGTCTGTAGCTCGTGGTTCATACGCCTACGCCACTCTCCGCTTTCGGTTTGTACTCCACCAAATATTGTCCGCAACACTTTCCGTTCAAATACGGCCAGTGCGCGTATGTCCTCTGTGAGCAGCGTCACGGTTTCGAGTCCATAGAGAACTACGGGTCTAATTAGGGTTTTGTACATCGTCAGTTTCGTGCGGCGGCGTATGCTCCTGGATCGAAGCGTCCTGCGAAGGGCAAAGTAGACTCGATTTCCAGCTTCAATACGTCGTCGGACCTTCTTACTTGTGTTATTGTCGGCGGTTACCAGAGATCCCAAGTATACGAACTCCTCTACCACTTCGAGTTCGTCGCCGTCCATAACCACCGTCCGTGGGAGGCGAATGTTAGTTTCTTTCGAGCCTCTTTCTATCATATACTAGGTTTTCGACGCATTTATTTCTAGTCCAACTCTTCTAGCTTCCACTTTTAGTCTGGCGTAGATTGCCTCCGCCGTCGCTGAGTTTCTTGTAATAATGTCCAGGTCGTCTGCGAAGCCTATGAGTTGACTACTTTTGCTGAAAATCGTGCCTCTCGTTTCGATGCCTGCCCATCGGATTACACCCTCAAGGGCAATGTTGAACAGTGTGCAGGATAATCCATCTTCTTGTCTCAACTCTCTGCGCGCTTCGAAGGGGTTCGAGAGTGTCCCCGACACGCACACGTAACACATCATTCGGTCTAAGGTAGCTTCGATAAGTCGTGTCAGTTTACCCGGACAACCGTAGTCGTGCATTATTTGCCATAGCTGGTCTCGATCGACTGTATCATGCGCTGCCTTGAAGTCCACGAAAACATGATGTGTGGGCACGTTGTACTCCCGGCATTTCTGAAGGATCTGCCGGAGAGTAAAAATTTGATCCGTAGTAGCGCGTGCTTGTGTCAAGCCCGCTTGATACTGCCCTACGAATTCTTTCGCTAAAGGAGATAGACGGCGGAGTAGGATCTGGGAGAGGACTTTGTAGGCAGCGTTGATTAGCGTAATGCCGCGGTAGTTGCTGCATTGTAGCCGATCGCCTTTTTTATAGATGGGGCATACAACTCCTTCCATCCATTCCTCCGGTAGTCTCTCTTCCTCCCAAATCCTAGAGATTACCCAGTGGAGTGCCGTTGCTGGAGCCTCTTTTCCGTGTTTATAGAGCTCTGCCGGGAGCCTGTCCTTGCCAGCGGCTCTGTTGTTCTTAAGTGACCCAATTTCCCGTTCGATCTCCAGGATATCAGGAGCTGGGACACTACTGTCGTATGTAGGCACTCCAAGGATAACTTCCCTTCCACCTCCTTCCGTTGCTCCGCTATTGAGGTGCTCATCGATGAACTGCTGCCACCTATCAACCACCTCGCGCTCGCTTGTGATCAGGTTTCCCTCCACGTCCCTAAACATATCTGGACTCGGTGTGTAGCCTTCACGGGATTGGTTCACTTTTTCAAAAAACTTGCATGTATCGTTAGCCCAAAACAGTTGCTCCAGCTCTTCACGATCTCTGTCCTCCTGCTGGCGCTTCTTTCTCCGCAGAATCGTGGTCAACTCATTTCGTGCTCGTCGATATTTGGCCGCGTTCTCTCTTGTGGCGATGCCTAGGTAATTTTTCCAAGCTTATTTCTTCCTCTCCATCACTTGCTGGCGTTTCCCGTCAAACCAGTCGTTTTGTCGGCCCGACGATACCACACCTAGTGCCGCGGATGCGGCCTCTCCAATGGCCGACCGTAACTTCCCCCATCCATCGTCGAGAGTCGAAGCACATAGCTCTTCCCTGGAAGGTAGTGCCTCCTCAAGTAAGCGCGCGTAGTTCTCTGCAGCCTGCGGGTTGGTCGACTGCCGGATGTTTGGCCAGGGAGGACGGTTCTGACATGTGTGAAATACCGTGGGTAGTTTTGAGCGCACATGTACTGTTACTAGGTGGTGGTCTGAGTCGATATCCGCACCCCGGAGGGAGCGTATGTTTGTTATGTTTGAGAAAAATCGGCGATCAATGAGAACGTGGTCAATTTGATTTGTTGTACGGTGGTCAGGTGATCTCCAGGTGGCTTTGTGATCTTTGCGTGGAAAGAAGGTGCTTCTAACCACTAGGCCTCGGGAAGCTGCGAAATTGATGCATCGTTGGCCGTTGTCGTTCGTGTCGGTGTGTAGGCTGTGAGGCCCTATCACCGGTCTATACATCGCTTCGCTACCAACCTGGGCGTTCATATCCCCGATGACGATTTTGATGTCCCGTGACGAGCAGCCGTCGTATGTTGCCTCCAACTGCGCGTAGAACGATTCATTCTCGTCGTCAGGTCTACCTTCGTGCGGGCAGTGCACGTTGATGATGCTGTAGTTGAAGAAACGACCTTTAATCCTCAACAGACACATCCTCTCGTTGATCGCCTTCCAATTGATCACGCGATCCTGCATTCTGCCTATTACACAAAATAACTTGGCTATTTAGCCTTTTTCGAAAGTATTTAGCAGTCACTGACAAAGTATTTACGAGAGATTGGTTTTTGGGTGCGAAAAAAAAGGAAGGGAATATTTTTGTTATTGTCATTACGCACATTTTGACAATCACACATGAGAGCAGCGAAGGAAAAAAATCACCTCTAGCGATTAATGAATACATATAAAACAAGCTTAGGATGCGTTTACATCGTCGTCAGTATGCGAAAAACAAAGTATCGGTGCTGGTGCACTCTTTTTGCTTTCCTCTTTACGACATATGTCTATTCATTAGTGTACACCACAATACGTGGTTCTCAATGTGCACAACTCGGTATATGAAGTTATTCGTCTCTGTTACAGAGAGCGATCAGAACTTGTTATATCCTTATTCTTTTGACTCATGAATATGATTTTTTGTCAGAAAAAGAAAGAAAATGACAGTGTATGCTCTCCTACTCTCGCTTAAACTCAACCGCTGCCGAAGTAGTTCCTTCCCCCACACATTCCCTCTCACCGCACCACACCTCTGCTGCTGTTCAGGCGACATGAATTTCTCCTGTTGCTATCCTTTCTTCCCGTAACTACCGGCCTATGGAAAGACAGACGCAACGATCGAGTCGCTTCTCAGAGCTGATGTAGTCTAGTCATGTGTTTGTTTTCTCCCAGAAACCTATGCACCCTATCATCATTTCATTATGGGTTGAGAGGATTCGAGTTTAGTCCCGGCCTGTACACTTCGTGAAGTGCACATATGATGAATAAACGACGATTGCATCATATTCGTTTCGTTTCCATCACTGCATGAGAGTTCACGTAGGTGCGAACAGCCTTTAGAATCTCTTTCAACGCGAATAACCCGAATTACGCACCACGCAATCTTGCGAAAAAAATGACTCGAGTGTATTTAAAAACATTTTCTTTGAGTTCAGAAGCACCGTTATGTTTCAGCTGATTCAACTTACCAACACAGCTAGAGTCAATTTATAAACAAATTTTTGCTTCTGCGCAGTAGGGTGAACTGACCTGTAGTCGCCCATGCTAGATTTATTCAAGCTAGAACGAAAATTAGCGCCACTATCGCCGACTCGATTATATAGTGACCAGCAAAAAAGTGCCGGTCTCCTGTGAGCACTACAATTAACACACGGACTCAATAAAAACAACCTATCGCACTCGCACTTTCCTCTATCATCTCTCCTAGAAAGTCGCAGTATGATTTTCGCACTAATTCGCGAAGCAAGACAAGCGGGTAAAGCGACTGATAAAAGTGAAGCTCCCCCTAAGATCCTCTTATCATCATCCTCGCGAGTCCACTGCCAGTTTTCTTATCACTTCAGTGTGAACACTGGCTGATTCGCCATCACCTGGCGCTGGCTAAGTTTGTTTCATTGATCAGTACGAGAAACAATGCTATCTAGTAAGTATACAATCGTTTTCTCCCCGGGGGATGATTGATTCGTCATTTTCTTTCTCTGTAGAATTAGTGGAAAACTTTTCGGCGGCCAGCCCATCCAAGCAGGCCCTGCTGGTTACCGCCGCGGTTGGCGGCGCAACCCTTACGGCAGTCGGTGCCTACTACGTGAAGAAACGCATCGATAACACCCCACCGAAACAGTGGCGCAAAGTAGGCGAAATCAACGAGATATTTATCTATCCGGTCAAGTCATGTGCCCCCATCAAGGTCAGCCGAACGATCTGTTCATCCATCGGCCCAAGGCGGAATCTGTTGAGGGATCGTATCTTCATGGTGACCAATGAGGATGGGAAGTGGGTGACCGCTAGACAGAAACCGAAAATGGTACTGATACAGCCATCGTTTGACGATGACTACGAGCGGATGACACTGTCGGCGCCCGGCATGGATGACATTTCCATCGAGTTGAAGTTGTTGTTCGATGAGCCTTCGGTGACGGGAATCGTTTGGAATGAACCCGTTCCAACAGTGGATTGTGGCGATGAAGTGGCCCACTGGTTCTCCACCTATTTGACGGATAAACCAAGCGGATATCGATTGAGGTTTTATCCCCTGAATAAAACTTCTCGAAAGAAGTCAGACGAGGATACCGGCGCGTTGCAGGACGAAACCAGCTACATGTTGTTCAACACGGCTACGGTCGAGGACCTGAACACACGCCTAGAGCAGCAGGTTACGGTTCTGCAGTTCAGACCGTCATTCGTGGTCAAAGGACCGCCGGCTTACGCCGAGGATAACTGGCGCTGGGTGAAGATTGGCAACACGGTGTTCAAGTATGTGAAGCCCTGTCTGAGGTGCGTTTTCACCAACATTGACCCGGACAAGGGGGTGAGCAGCTCGGACGGGCAACCGCTGAAGACTCTGAAAGGGTAAGGAGGCTTTTTCTCTCAATGCGTGAATGACTTGAAACTTTGTTTTTAGGTACCGGAAGATTCCTCACCTAGGAGAGTCGCCTGCGTTCGGCATCCACCTTGGACTGAGGAAGGCCGGCGAAGTCAGCCTCGGAGATTCCGTTTACTACGGATAGGACACTTATAATCGGTTGATGTTTACTGTTTGGAATCTAATAATAAATTAATACTCACACATTTTCCGACGCCATATTGCTTCTATATTTCAATAAGAAATGTAGTTTTCGATTTTCCTATCCTTTCCCATACCTAAGGAGCTAGAAATAATACTTTTTATATCATCAGTCCTGACAATACTAACACTTTGCAGTGACTTAATAAAATGCAATAACAAAAAACGCAGCTCTACGAAAGTGGACATCGGCTATTAGCATCCCACGTAAACGACGTCGCCAAGTCGCACGGTTCCTTCCTTTTTGACGCCCATTTGCATTCCTAGAATGGGATTGTCACCTCCCACCTTGGGGTTTCGGCGGTAACTGTAAAAAAAATAATTTTTTGACAATGTTCATATCCTTTTTTCTATTGTTACTTACGTCTTGAGTGTTTTCAGTGGCTCAGCGGTCGTACTGGAAATTCCGGTTTCGGGATCCACGTTAATAAAGATGCATCTACAAAATAATATTTCATTTAATCAATTCCAGTCAAATTATACACCACAGAATTATTACCAATTAGATCCGTGGGTGAATGTGAGCAAAATATACATATGAATTAATGTTAAAAATTCCAATGAACAATTGAGTTTAGGCCATGATTTGAACTTAAGCTCGATTGAGACCCACTCACCTGGTGCAAGGTTTCACATTCCTGTAGATGGTCTCGCCAATCTTGATCCACTGCCAGTCGTCTTCCTCGTAGGCGGTTGGTCCTTTCACGACAAAGTTGGGTCGATACTGCAGAGCCGTCACCGGTTTTTCCAGCTTGGCATTTACATCCGAAACGGACGCTTCCGTTATCAGCATATAACTGGTCGCATCGTGCAGTGCCCCCGAATCCCGTGCCGTCAGATGGGGGAAGATTTTGTTCTTTCCCCGCACCTCCCGGTAGGACACCTCATGCGGATAGAACACCAAACGCAGACCGAAGTCTTCACTGAGCAAAAAGCGGGAAAGCCACCGTGCGACATCCTCCCCGCAGTCAACGGTAGCCACTGTTTGTCCCCAAACGGAGGCACTGACCGATTCTATGGCAAACAGGCGACGCACATCGATCGAAATATCCAGCATTCCTGGGGCCGACAGTGTCATCGTTTCATACGCCTCATCAAACTTCGGTTGCACCAGTACCATCCTCGGATAGGCTCGGCCCGTTATAAACGTCCCATCGGTTTGGATAACCATGAATATTCGATCTCGCATCAAATGCACTCGAGGCCCAATTACAGAACACTCAATCTGGTTGACGCGAATCGCTCCGCACGATTTGATTGGATAGATGTTGATGTCCGTCACCTCGCCGACACGACGCCACTCTTTCGGTGGTATATTTTCCAAGTGCTTCTTCAAACACCGATAGGCACCATAACCGATCAGGGTGGCCACACCAACTCCGGCCGCAACAAGTAGTGCATTCCGCACGTTTCCACTGCCACTGCCAGTGGATGACTCGGAGAACAGTTCTATTTTTAGAAGAGAAACTCGATTCGTTAGTTTTCCCGCTGCATAGCGGCAGTTCGGAAGCAAACCCCAATCGCACCGGATTCAAGCAGGGCATGAGATGATAGGTGAGGAATACAATTTAATTTACCATTCCGAATTCCAATAGGAAGAGTGGATGATGCGTTTTTGAGTAGGAAGAAGCAAAACAGGGTTGTTGGCTACAATCCATTCCGCGTCTAAGTTAAGGTTAGTTAGTGCAAGGAATAAAACAAACTTACTAGATATCATGTTTGAATGTACGACCAAAAACCAATCAATTCCAGCGCGCAATTAGCAGACTCAAATGATATTCCCCGACAGTCTAGTTCATACTAAGGAGAAACAACTATGATTGATACGCCCTAGAAGGAGTGATAATTGATGGAGAACGAACACAGAACAACACCAATATAATAATTATTATGCACGACACAAAGATAAACTCATACCTGGCCACAGAACTGATAATGCGTTTTTTTACCGCTTGTAGAACAACGCGAGATAAGCTCAACTTCGCTAGATAGTGCCTCCGGGCGTCTTTAAATCACTGTCTACGTAAAGAAAGAAGATTGATAAGCCAGATAACACACGGTATAAGCAACTTTTTTGCCGGTTTTGGGGGGTTTGTTTATGTCGTATCGATTTACTACTGTGCAATGGGATGCAAGTGTGCAGTTGGGGTGGGTAAGAAAGAAAGAAAAAAAGAGCAAATATGATACTATATTCATCTCTCTCCAACTTCGATCAGTCGACGAATATCTTTTCAAAAAGGCGTTGACTGCACTCTGCACTAAAGATGGTCGGGTATGAGAAATTTGTCACCCGTGCCCGACACGTATGTCAATTGGGTTGTTTAGCTACTCACGGATTTCTCATTTTTATATATCAGGTAAAAGAATGTAATTGTATGAGCGAAACGTGATTTTTTAAAACTTTCGATTTTTAAATGAAGAATAAAAATTCGCTCTAAATCGCTACAATGACAAATGGTATATGGGCGAACTGTTATTGTAGCGATTTCGAGCAGTTTAAAATCGTGATTTAAAAAGCGAAGGACAACGATAGAAAAAATTTTTGAATCACGTTTTACTTAGAATCTTTCAGATGACATAAAAAACTGATATATCTAAGCAACCCAATTGTTAATTTATATCACCAACATGTCAAAAGGATCTATATCTCGAATCTGATTCGGGACTACGAAGCTGCTTATATTTGTTTGGGTTTTCGCATAAGAGACTAAAGGAAAGAAATATTTTTGCTTTTGTCAACACGCTCAACAAACATTTGGGCTGAATAAAATAGCTTAAAATTTCAGAATAGCAGAATTGATGTCTGATTACAGGTGGAACTATTTGTCATAACATTAAGCTTGATATTTTAGCTGAATAAGCAAATTTAAACTAACTTGAATAACTTCATTCCAGCACTAAATTGTTGGCTTGTTGAGCTCTGTTTCAACCCGAAAAATTGACTATTATATAACATCAATTAAATACTAAACAAATCGACTGAATAAGCGCTCCTTGAACCATTCTGTTAATCTGTCAATTGTTTCATCCGGTTATTAAAAGTTGGTGATATTGCAAAAATGTTCCATAAACAAGCTTTTAAAATGTATGAAAAAGTGGAATGTTCCATAGAAGATGAAAAAAGAATCGCGAAAAATGGGAGTATAAATTTAAGAAAATGCTAGCGGCTAGCGAAGACGATTTTTTATCAAGCGAAACGACTGCAGGTAAGACTGAAAATGTTTTGTTGTTGTTGAAAAGTAGAAGCTTTTCAAAAACTACATGAAATTTGAAATGGGATTCTGTGCACTTTTTAGAATTAGAAAAACCGTGTTCTATTCCGAAGGCTAATGATTGCCAGTTTTCCTCGACGAACCTGGACGGCAAAAGCTCTACATTTTTCGAAGAAAACGGGTCTTCATTTAACAGTTGGTCGGAGCCACATTTCCATGATAATTAGCACTTGAGTACAGTTTTATAAAATTTGGAATTTTGAAAATTTGCTCGTGAAAAAAGAGCAAAGTTTAGATTTTTTTGAGTATGTAGCACCGTTCCTATTGCATAAAAGTAGTAGCTTTCTGAAAGTTTAGTTATTCAACAACAACAGAACAAGTTTGTTCATTAGAAATGCCAATTAGGTACTTAGCTAGTAATGGCCGTTTCCGTGAAACGCTTTTTTGGCGGTGTTTACGATAGCATCGCAGCAGATCAACTGAAATAAAAAAACTCATTATTTCATTAGTTTAGAAGTGTGCCTGGTATCGGAACGATCATTCTCATGAGTGTTTTGTTTTCAGTGCAAACGGGAACGTTCTGAAGTAGAATACTTCTCTCAGGAAGTTCGGCTACATAGGGATGTGAAATGAAAATCTAAAACCGAAAAAAGTGAAAAATATGTCCAATCCAAACATTACTGGAAGTTCACAAGGTATATGAGAAGACCTGACACTTGTGTATTTTGTTATCTCGTCTTTGCTAGAACCGAGTGTAATTGTGAACAGAGTTCCAGGCGATATATTGGTTCCCCTAGAATCCAGCGTAGCACCTGTCGCTGAGAACGTCCGCTCGTCTAATGTTGAAAAATTTTACCATCTGACGGAGACCATCTACGGAGCATTTGGGTTCCATTTTTTTGTGTTAGCTACCTCACATTGAATTGATTTGGGATTTCAATCATTTATTGTGTATGCATACGTATTAGAGTGGGGCATGTAAAATAAAGTAATATTTTTATTCCATTTGTTAAATCGTAGTGTTTAAACATTGAACTGTGCGTGATATCCTTTTGTGAACCTCATTGTATTTTTCTACGTTTGTTGACTTTACGTAATATTCAAATTCTCTCCTTTTAAAATGTCGCAGTGTAGAGAAATTTATGATTATTCCAAGGAAGTAACAAATGGTAAGTAAAATCACGTAAAATGCAACAAAGAATGCTTTATGTAAAAATCTAATTGAAAATAACGAGAAACGACCAATCTTTTGTCCCAATCCAATCTGCTTCTTCCCAACAATAGTTTGGATGTTTTTTTTTCGGACATTCCAGCGACGCAGAAGGGTTAGTAGATTGTTTATATTTTAATCTTTAGATTCTTAGGTTGTCGGACATCGAGTTGAACTTGGTAGAATTTCCAGCAATGAACATGAAAGTATCATTACAGATTACGGACTGCAGATTTGTCGGATGAAGATATTTGGACTGAAAATTTCGAGCTTGAGATGGCCGATGACAGAAATGTTGTATTCAATCTTGCGATGACTATTATTTTAGATTAAAACATCGGATTTCTTATTCCCGATTTCAGTTTTACCCTTGTTATACCAAAACAAAAATGGTAAAACCGGTCGAAAAACGCAAAATGCGTCAGTTTTTCCTTTAAATGTGTGACAAACAAAATGAAAGTTTCTCTGATATACCTGAATCAGCGGAATTTGTATTAGCCTCATTTGAAATGTTTCTCAACTTAGTAGTTATTATTGAATACGATAAATTGTAAACACAATGTAGCTCATTTTTATAAATGGACAAAAAACGACAACTTGTCCTTAGGGAAACAAGGAGTTCAATAAACTCAAAACTAAATAAAGGTTCTTGTCATTTTTTTGCAGTTTTCGTGAATATTGAATCCTTTTCGAAACATTAAAAGCGGAAAAACCAACACCCTGAGTATCAGAGTATCAAAATTGCTTATAATAATGTTTACTAGTGTTTGATACAACCAAATGTCAACCTAATGCACACACACTTAGTTTCTTTTACCGAACTCAGCAATCTTTTCAACGAGTTCTCAACAGCTGAGCCATCAGCAATTTGTTCAGCAATTTATTTGCTTGACGAGTGCTCGGTAATTTTTCGTTCTTGCTGAAACGCCAAACATAGAAGATAGC
The DNA here is from genome assembly GCF_029784165.1 of Wyeomyia smithii. Classification (NCBI taxonomy): domain Eukaryota; kingdom Metazoa; phylum Arthropoda; class Insecta; order Diptera; family Culicidae; genus Wyeomyia; species Wyeomyia smithii. The sequence goes on along the minus strand of NC_073694.1, from coordinate 29,374,451 downwards.
TCAGTAAAAATTTACGAAGCGTTCATCAAAAATTGCTGCATGAGTTGGTATTTACAAAGCTGAATATTCGTCACGAATTACCGAGCGTTCTGTAAATTTACAAGGCTGAAGATTCGTCACAAATTACCGAGCATTCTGTAAACGTAAAGTTTTTTCATGGTTACGAGAGAAATATGAACCGTTGTTAAAGTTGCTATTGCAACTGTTGAATAATTTTATAAAGGAATTTCGGATTGTTTAGATCGATTATATTGTTGTTCCCAGCACATTCGAGTAAAAACTTGATACGTTTAATGTTATGATGAATAAGGCTATTTATTGCAGGCTTCTAGTAAACTGCTCTCCTGTGGATTTGAAAGTAAGATATCCATTTAATTTTTTTTTTGAAAATCACACGCGAAACACTTTAAAAACTCAGCTTCGGAACTCTTTGAATATTTGAAAATGGCGGACATTTGATGTTTCGTTTTGACAGATGCAGAAAAATTGCCGAACAGTATAGTAAAAAACAACAAGAGTTCAGTTAAACAATTGAAGAGTTTTCAACAAAACCTAGGTAGATGCTGACAGATCGTCAAATATTTACTGAACTTTATACAAGTGCAGAACATACTTTAGTTTACAGAAAAGGTCAGTAATGTTTTTTGCTGAGCTCGTCAAGTGCCTTTTGCATAACGGTAATTCGGTAAAAACTTCAACCGACATCAGTTATTTTTGAGACAATTACAAAATGATCAGTATTTTTTCAAATTTACTGAACATGACCATAATAAAAATTACTGAACAATTAAAACGAGAATAAGTGTGCAGACAGGCTGTCTTATGATGATTGTAAACAATACTTGCGAAATATATTTCTATATTATCAATAAAATTCAAAATATAATCAAAAACTTTAATGCAAGCCAACAAAAAACAAAAACAAAATAAGTCTAAGTTCATGAAACATATCGATTGTAATCTGGAATGCTAGTACAATTTTAGTTATTTGATGTGACGAAAGCGATTAAGGCCCATACACAGTTTTATTTCTTTAAAACAAAACAGCATTTCTCATTGCTTATGAATTATAAATTGAATATTTTTTGGGATCAGAAAACTCCGTTATGAAATTATTAAATATACATGTCTTTCATTATCTCTGTGCGCTAGTTATGCCTGTGAGAAAATTCCGTCGTATATAGAACTGTTACTAAAGGTGGTATATGTCCTATCATGCAGATCAAACGTTCATCACAGTTCGTAGCAATTCAGAAAGTCGTCAAATTGAAACCCCTTAAAATGGTTCACCCTTCTGCCACACGGTGGCTTTCGTTAGAAGCCGTTGTAAAAGGAAAATGGACGCGATATGATGAGCTGAAATTATGTTTTTAGTTTCCAGTATAACTGTGACAAGAATGCAACTGCTTTCAGACGTCTCAACCATTTAAACGATGTCATGATAAAGCTCATTCTTTGTTTCCGAATCATATTTCACCGTTAATCAATAAAATGAACAGAATTTACATTTATATATGACGAAATTCTCACTCTGCATATGTTGCTTTTGGGTGATATCTGCAATGAAACAGATCTGAATGTACACTAAGAAGCTTGGAAACTTTCTGGAGAAAGACAAGCGAAAAATCTATGTTGGTACAGAAGCCGGAGGCATAATTAGTTCTGGTGGATTGGACGATGTTAAACTGAAAACGTTCTACACAATCAGCTGCAACTCTTATGTCGAGCTGATTAATCAGATAACGAAGGTTTAAATATGCGTTATTTCAGTTTCCAGTAATGTTGATAATTTCGTTTTTAGGGCAGCATCATTGATAAACCTTAGGAAGCTTGAGACATTGCCGAGTTTGTGTCCGCTTTTGGAACATTATAAAATGTGTGAAAATGAATTCCGTGAGATCAAAGCTAAAGTTTTATGCGGTGTCGACAACAGAGAGAAATACTACAAGATATACAGCCCTAGGGTTGTATGGAATGGTGACGTGGGACTAAACACTGTAATTAGGGGATTTTTTGTAACAAAATATACAGAGTCTGCAGACAGAATCAATGTGTTTGCTCAGCGACTGTACGTATTTTTGTTTGCAGCCTTCCCTGGAAATCAATTCGAAATATATTCAACAACACTCGAAAAATATCGTTTATATCTGACGATATTATGCCTGTAGTATTTTTTTGTGCAAACGACATGTATTTGACAAGACACAGACATATCGTACTTGTTGAAGAAGCACCAAGAGTTTCTCGTTATGCGTCAAAGTCAGAATTAACTCTATATCCTCCAAAACCAAATCCAATAAACATAAGAGAATATTTGCAACAAAATTATTATCAAGTTCCAGCGAAAAATCGTAGCAATCCACAATTACATTTTTGTTTTTTGCTTGACAATTTTTTTCATTTGCCTACAACTACATTCGCTGTATTACGAAGACAGCTAATATACGTTTATTATGGTAAAACTTAAATAAATCTTAGTAAATAAACAAAAAAATCACAGGAGGGTTGTGTGCAAAGCCAAGACCGCAAGCTTGAAGTAGAATACTTTTACAAGAAAGATAACCCGGCTGCTTGCTCAGTCATTTTGAAATCGGCTTTGTTTCGTATATACCGCTTGTTGAGCACAGTATCAACAAATCGTAATAAACATCACATTGCTGTGCATTTGCAGCAACATCAAACCACAGTTGCAGTTTATTAATAACCATTCATTATGCTCTTCCAAAAACATTTAGTAGCCTTGAAAAAGGCCGATTGCTGTAATTGCAATTTTCATTCAATTATTGCATAAATGCTTCATGATCAGATATACCCGCTGCAACTGCTACGCTATCCGTATCCATGCCACAGTTGTGGCCGCTATATGCTACCAAAGGTATCCGCTGCCCCATGCATCAGCTGGCCCAGCAGCTATAGATGCTGCGATCCGCTGCAACTAGCTGCTACTAAGGGATGACTGCTGTTGTCGCTGTTTAGAACTATAATGAGCGGCTTCGGCTGAAACAGGCTCTTATATAGCATATTTTAAATTGCAAGGTATATGATTCTGTCGACCGTGCTTGGGAAGCAATCATATAACGACCAATCAGAGGTCGAATTTTTAGTTTTGACAAGGTTTGACTATTTTCAATAGTACAATAGTTTGAACAATAAAATTACAATTATCTTTATTTGGGAAGAATCTTAGAAGATTTTCCAATCTATTGCTGCAAGAACGAAGGAAATCCATCGAATACTAACCGATTTATTAGCATTTAAAATTGGACATATTCTTCACTTTTTTCGGTTTTAGATTTTCATTTCACATCCCTATGTAGCCGAACTTCCTGAGAGAAGTATTCTACTTCAAAATCACAAGCATTCGCATGCTCTTACTCTTCTATAAATGTATATGTTTAGGAATTCACTCGACACCTGCCCCAACTGTGCCCACCACCTGCCCAACTGTGCCAACCAGCATCTATCGTCGTCGTACACAGGCGGCCCAATATGGGATATCTTCTCCTCCGATGACGATGACGATGAGGACGACGGTGACACAGGAAAAACAGCGGGCGATGGAGGCCGCTCCCATCGCTGTAAACGGGCACAATGCTGTAGTAGGTGCGATACCTCAGCCCATGCAATTTCCAGCAGAACGTGTCCCGTTTGCCAGCGGGAGCAGGCCATCCAAAGACTTAAAATCAACGAGGGACTGTTGTCATACCCGGTCGCCAAACAGTGCTATGATTCTCGGTTCGGTCCGGCGACAAGAAGAAGAAAGTAGCATGGGTGGAGGAGTCAGCAGGAGTAGCAGCAGTTGCCAGCTACGAACATATAAAACTGCTGGAGAATCGCCTGGAGAAGGCGCTGGCGATACTCGCCCGTCAGCAAAGCACTATATAGAAGCTGGAAAAATCATTATCCTCCTGGTTATTGTTCACCTTGTAGTGAACAGAGTTATTGTGTGAGTTATTTCACAAATCCTAATAGGAGTGCGAGTGTTGGCAACATTTCTGACGAATACCGCACTAATAGTTAATGAACCAAATTCACTTTACTAGCGCTTAGCTTGGAGGGTGTGAATAATACACTATAAGTGTCAGGTTTGGAGCCGAACCCATGTTTCGGTCTTATTATTGGATCTCATCAGAACGAAGTTGCTTCATGCACCAGAAGCCATTCGTTTACATGGTATACAAGTAGTATAATACTACTTGTATACCATGTAAACGAATGGTAAAAATTACCTATAAGACATTGCGTCTATGGACGGTTCAAGTAGAACTGTCCCATACTGAAGAGTCGAAGACGAAACGCACGGATAATCATTATCCTCAGTTTTTAACACCTTAACGATCACTCTTCAATAAATTTTAATCAAAAACATGCATATTGTATGCATATATTGTAGCAATAAGGGGCCGTTCAATAATTACGTAAGCAAATAAGGGGAGAGGGAGGTGTGCAATTTTCTTACGCTGTCTTACAGGGGAGGGGGGAGGTGAATTGATTATCTTACGTAAGAAAAACGTTGTTAATGCAACTGTTTAAATAACCATGTTCAGAAAGTGTGGACGGTAAAATTCATAAAAAAAATTACGGAAGGACGATTAAATCGAATTAAAACGAAGTATTGTGCTTGCTTCAGGATGATGAAACTATAATAAAAATCTATATAGAGTATATATAGTAAGATCTTACTAGGGGGAGGGGGGGTATCAAAAAATCTTACGATGTCTTACAAAGGGGGAAAGGGGGGTTGAAAAAGTGGAAAAATATGCTTACGTAATTATTGAACGGCCCTTAAGGTCACCATACGGCGCTAGTAGACAAGTGATTTATTACGCATTTCTCTACGGAAAGTTGACACGGAATTTTCGATCAATGTTGTTCTTGCTTGAACGTCTGTCTGTGCCATTACTTTTCGCTCTCTCAACAGCAGATGGCATGATGCACATTGAATGTAATCTCACAGTCGTTAAGAGGGGAGAAAATTAAATTCTTCTTATGCTCAAAATGAGCAAAACGAAACGAAAATCATAGTTTAGATATAGCCAATATCCGAGGTTATCAGTGACAATTTTTAGTGATAGTTCTCATCACCGTTGTCAGGATTAGGTTTGAATAAATCTTCAGTTCGTGATCTTTTTTGCGAGTTCACAGAAAAATGAAAATTCCCCAAAATGCGTATTCTCGACGCAAATCAGCCCTTCAGTGCGGGTAAATAAAAGTGGTTAGCCTACTTTTCGGTACATGCACGGAAGTTCACATTTAGGTGAAATTGGATACCTTGAATCATCAATATCAATATCAAAAACTCCAAAAAAAATTTACCCAGAATTGGGTTGTTTAGCTATTTACGGATTTCCGATTTTTATATATCATCTGAAAGAATGTAATTTTCTGAGCAAAACGTGATTTTTAAAAACTTTATATTTTTATTCTTCGATTTTTAAATGAAGAATAAAAATTTGCTCTAAATCGCTACAATGACAGTTGGTACACATACATAAGACATACGTAACACTCAGGAAGAAATCTTCCAAAAAAGTTGGTACAAAATGATCTACTCGAGAGTACCAATTTCTGTAATAAAACACCTCTGTTTGAGTAGTTTATGGAGGTTGTGTACCTGCGCAGCCCTGCATTTGCCTCGTTCCCACTCGAAAAATGCAACATTGATTTTGTAAACAACTTTTTGACAGTTTCGTAAGGGATTTTGTTGAGGGTCCGAGTAGAGCCGCTATGAAGAAAATTCATTCCGTTCATTTTCGGCGAGCAGTTCATACTGGTGTTGGTACCGGGTGATGTGGGGCAAAGAGTACCAAAAAAATTGCCAGTGTTACGTATGTCTAAGTATGTGGTTGGTATATGGGCGAACCACATACATAAGACATACGTAACACACAGGAAGAAATCTTCCAAAATATTTGGTACAAAATGAACTACTCGAATGGTACCACGCTCTGAATAAAATCACCATTTGAGTTGTTTTTGAAGGCAGTGTACCTGCGCAGCCCTGCATTTGTCTCGTTTCTACTCGAAAAATGCTGCATTGATTTTGTAAATAACTTTTTGACAGTTCCTTATGGGATTTTATTTGGGGCTCGATAAAGCCGAGAAAAAGAAAATTCATTTCATTCATTATTTATCGAACAGTTTGACAGGGCAAGGTACGGAGTACTATGGGGCAACGTGTACCAGAAAAAAACGCCAGTGTTACGTATGTCTTATGTATGTGGGCGAACTGTTGTTGTAGCGATTTCGAGCAGTTTTAAATCGTGATTTAAAAAGCGAAGGACAACGATAGAAAATTTTTTTAAATCACGTTTTACTTAGAAAATGCAGATCTTTCAGATGATATAAAAACTGATATAGCTAAACAACCCAATTAGGCATCCAGCGGGTGGCAGTTGGTAACGTCCCCGGCAACCACGCTCTTCGTCTTGGTTCGAATACCAACACCGACATAAGTGTCGATAGTTGTGGGGTGGCGTGATCCACTCACAACCAACCCAACTGGTCTAGATTTAATCCTAGCCGACACCGGGAGATTTTCTGAGCCGAAAATTCTCTGGGATCACGCCGGGTCGTTATTCAACGGTTCGTAAGTTAGGGTCCTGGGTGGAGCCGCCTCTCCGGACGTCGGTGATTGGCACAAAAATAGTGGCGGAACTTAACCGACGGTAAATAAGCGAGAATAAAAAGAATTAAGTATTCGCATTTTATTAAGCTGTTGCGTTGTTTCTACCAGTTTTCATGTGTATTATTTACCTAAGCCCGTGAAAACATTCAGGTTTACGCGAGCCTTTGGCATCCCTATACCGAGTAACAGTGAATGACAATGAACTCATGTCTTGGGCTCGAATTAATTTGTGCCCGCTGTCAGCAGTAAGATAAAGATGTATGGAAAGAGGCGGTGATATGCTATCTCGTTTACACATATGTTGAGCTGTTAGCCCTTGAAACATGGCGCGATGCCATAGGAGTAGGTTTACGCAAATTCACGTTGTTTTACCTAGAGACTGTGTTATAAAGAGATACGCAAAGAGAAAAGCAGTAAATATGGCAACCCTTTGCTAATATTCTATTTCAAACAATTCTGGCAACCATATTTAATTTCGCATGACTTTTCATACGCACTAGAAAGTGTAATGAAATTCCGAAACTTTGTAAGGATATATAACTGAGTTTCAAAGCTTGTTTATACTTTTTTTTTAAATTTTCAATGCATCACTCATAATACAAGCATAACAAACACATTTTCCGTTCAAACCATAATTGCACGTGGTTCACAACAATTATACTGATTACAATACACATTATGTTTGAAAAGTAACACTCCTGAGTTTGTTTACTTTGCACACTTGGAGCCTCGATTTGACGGTTCACTTGGAGTTTTCGACTCACTCTTTGCGTATCTGTTCATAACACCGTCTGTAGTTTTACCCACCTATTTGGCATCACGTCATGTTTCAAGGGATAACATCTCAACATATGTGAAAACGAGATAGCATATCACCGCTTCTTTTCATACATCTTTATTTTACTACTGACAGCGGGCACAAATTAATTTGAGCCCAGGACATGAGTTGATTGTCATTCACTGTTACTCGGTATAGGGATGCCAAAGGCTCGGTTTTACCTGTTCGCTTGGTAATGTTTTCTTTGTGTGTAAGCCGTGTAAGCGAAAACGAGGTACTAGATTCTACCTTGCAACATCAACACAAGAAACACGCTCTTTCAAGCTAACCCAAAACACACGAAAAATAAAAGATATATAAAAAATTATTGCGACTTTTATGCCAAATTGGACTACCCCGAAATACACGATTATCACAGTCGAATCTCGCACACGATTTCCCAGTTTGGGTGATGGGTATCGATACTAGCGTTATCGAAACGCTCGACAGAAATATTTCATTATATAGACAAAAAATCTCTATCATGACTGCTACCTTGGTAGGTTAATAAGAAATCACTCCAGCAATGGTCAGTGCTTGATACCTATATATATTAATAAAGTATATACTTGAAACCGTGAGGTCTGGTATCGATACAATGACAATCGAGAAAGTATCGATACTCAGTATCACCCAATCAATCATGTAACACTTAGTTTTGTTTTGATATTCGACCTGATTTTCAACTAAAGCTGCTCAAAAATATATACTTAATGTTGCAAATGAAAAACAAAACAAACAATGAACCCAAAAAAACTGTCACTGCGTTACTGGGGTGTCAATTTGATAGAGCGAAATAAGAAATTGGGCAATGAATGATTATCACAGAAGTCCAAATAGTCATGCAAGGGGCAATATAGTTCAGTTTTGATTTTCATGGTTGAGAAAATAACTATATTTCAATTATTAAAACTAATTTGTTTTACTCTCAATTGTACTTAGAATCAGAATTTTAAAGCGTTGCTTTTATGATCAATCACATCACCGCGCGATACTGAGTAAAAACAACTCAATATATGTGTAACTTCTCACAAACGTAAAAGTTGTTTGTCATGTGAATGTCAGCGCAGTGCTCCTCCTTTACATAAAAGTCTTCAGTATCAAAGCAACATTCAGCGATTTTATCGTAATTTACGTCGTTTGTGGTGTAGTGTTGAAATTGTGTTTGAAATCTGGTGGAATCCGGTGCTGCAAACCGATTGTAATACAACATTCCTCTTAAACATCACGAAAACAATGTATTGACGTGATTGTAAGGTAAGTTTGGCGTTATGTTTTTTATAAACAAAGCAAAAAATGTCTTCATTTATCCTGTCCAGAAGTGGTGCTCGTGGTATAGATTTGTCAATCAATGATATCTCTTGATAAAGATTGATTTATTTTGTTAATATTAGTGTTACAGGCAATTTTTAAAACATTCTTTTATCTGGGTGAGTAAAAATTGAAGGCAAAACAAATTATGACTGCGTTCAGTGAGTGACGAGTGTGATTCATCCTTGAATTCAAATGCGTTTAAGCAAGCAGAAATGAGGACAATGACTGCGAGCAAGCAAAACAAAACGTTTTTTTGTTATTTTACTGAATGAGTAACAATATGTATTGTTAATTGCTAATGTTATTATTTGCAAAAGCTTGAAGGCTTAATGTAGCAGAACATGTTCGTCACTGATAACAATTTGAAATATGATATGTTCTAGTTGAGTGATCAGGAAAGTTCTAGCTAGGGTTGGCAGCGCAAGTGACTATTTCAGCAACGATCAACCATAGCTTCCTGGTCTCCCTAGACGCATACCACCCATATCTCCGTTCCGCTTGAGTCATATTCCGCCTTTCGTCTTAAAACTATACACACGGCACTTGTAGGGCTTGAACAAGTTGCGGGTGACTTTCTCGGTTTGTACCGCGACTGACTGACAATCGTTTAGACATGTGCCCTTATAGAGATTAGAGCTTCCACTAGTTTCCAACTGCGACCGGCAGATGATTAGGTACTGTGTAGTCAAATTATTATTTTCACTTCCTGTTAGCCGTTGCAATTGATAACCATGATGCTCTCGGAAGCGTCGGTGATGCAATTGAAATTATCAAAGCTCTAAAAACTATGACGCTTTTCGTTGTCGTTTTAGCCGGTTAGAAGAAACTGAGCAGAATGCCGATACTGTACAGCGTCGTGACCCGCGGGCCAACCGTTCTGGCCAAGTATGCCGAATGCGTGGGCAACTTTGCCGAGGTGACGGAACAGATCATACCGAAGATCAAACTGGACGACCACAAGCTGACCTACTCGCACGGCAACTATCTGATTCACTACATCTGCGAGAATCGGATTATCTACATGTGCATTACGGACGATGTGAGTATCTTGATTTAGCTCGGAATTGCAATATTACATGTTTTTTTTTTATTTCCACAGGGCTTCGAACGATCACGCGCCTTCCTGTTTCTGACGGAGATTAAGAAGAAGTTTATTCAGACCTACGGTCTGACAGTAGCTACAGCCATTGCGTATGCAATGAATACCGAATTTTCCCGCACTTTGGCGGGGGCAATGAAACATTACAGTGAATCGAGGGATATTGACGCCATAAGCCAAGTGCATGGACAAATCGACGAGCTGAAGGATATTATGGTGAAAAACATCGAGAACATCACGAACCGGGGCGAAAGGCTGGAGCTGCTAGTAAATCAAACGGAGAACCTGCGAAATAATGTGAGTTTTGATGCTATTTATTTTGGGAAATTTTAAACTTATTCGAAGGGGAATTGTCTATAGAGTTGGCTATCCCAGATTTCAATTAAATTTTTGAGTTAGGATTCAGACATCTCAAACTATAAAACCAGCAATTTTTCAGTCAAAAAAGTTAAATAATAGTTAAATTTCGTATATTTTTCTCGGGAAAACTTTTTTAAAAGTTAGATTTTTTGTTAGAGTTAGCCCGTTTAGATGTTTGCCTTTCCTTTTACCCTTTTATTTGAGGTGACACATGTTATTCTTTAAAAACCCTAACTAGTGCAGGTCAATAAACTTGGGAAATTAAATTACTAGATGCACGAAACTTATGAGAAAAAGAGATGTTAACTCGGGTTTTACCGCCAGCAAAGTATATACGCCCTCCTATCTCTCCTACTAGCTGTGATCAGGACCGGCCTCGGAAGTGATTAGGCATTATTAAATCCCGCCGTTGATCGGACTGATCGGCACTTGTAGTTTCACCAGTAAACGACACCTTTACTGACTCGAAAGCCAACACAGGTAAAACTGCCAACAATGTACCAGCACAGTTTAGCACGGGATTTCTCGGGCGCTCCATAAAAACATATGAATGAAAAAACTCTGCTCTTGTGTACCTCAGGGTAGTAATCTCGAACAAGTGCTGTTCAGTTTGTATATAAACGACACAGCGTTACAAGTCAACCGAAATGGAAGACTGTTTTTGCGAATGGCTTGATAATCTTCTTCAAGCTTATTGAGGACTGCAGAGAGTGGTGTATGATAAATTGCTGACTGTGGAGAAATGTCCTGTCATCAGCTACTATCGACTCAGATATGTAATTGGTTTTGAATACGAAATTTGTGATTTGTGAAATTTGAGAAAAATTGGAAAGAGTGGATCCGAAAGAAGACCTTGGGGTTGTACTTGACGAGAAGTTAACTCGGAGGTTTCTCATATCGGCTACGATCGATCATAGCAAATTTCTCGAATTTTTCGATCCACTTTGCTTTGAAGCGCATTTCTGCCGCAAACTCGCCATTAGCTTCGATGATTCGTTTATTCAATCGCCATGCATTTTTATCTCATTTCAACAAACCGCCCTATTTGTACTGACAACGTGTTATGCTGCTAACCCAGTTGTATGAAATTAACATTATGCGTTTATTTAGACACATTAAGCCATGAATAGCTGTTCGTTTCAGCGTTAATAAACAAGTTTTTATGAGTTCGATAACATGAGGTGTGGCATTGTTGTGGAACAAAATCACTTTTTCGTATCAAATCTCGGAATCACGGAGAGTTTTTCGTTAATGCCCAAACGCATCAATTGACGGCCGTACCGATCCCCAATGATGATTTAGTACAATTTGAGTTGTTCCTAATAGATTACGCCTATCAAGGTTACAGAGTTTCGACAAGCGGATGATTTTGAGTCCGAATTTTAGTATAATCAGGCCTTTCGATGTCAGAGGCTCTCAAAGCATGGGTTTATTCTCAGCCGCTCCAATCCCTCTAATCCACGCTGAATTAGGAAAAAAGGCATGTACAGAGTTGAATAGATACACCTCTATAGGGAATTATAGTTGCCGATACTTGGCAGGAGATTACTAACAAAGTTTGAGAAAGAATGGTTGTAGTATGAGCGTAGCAGGAAGGGTAAAAGTGTTAAAATTCGTCACTACCACTGGGACACATTTGAACCTTCCTTTCCGTCACAGTCGTTGGAGATGCAGAGGTAAACTCCGCCAACAACTATTGTTTTTTTTTTCTGTGAGAGACTGAACCACTGCGACCATTGACAGTAGATCTCTTGTGGTATGCTCCGCCTTATTCTAGGTGCATTCAATTTGGCAGATGACTATTATTGAGATGATGTCTGAGGGGCTTTCGTTCTGTAGGTCGGAGGCAGTTAGGAATCCTAAGGAATCTGTAGGTTGTATTAATACTCGGCATTCGCAGAATAGGTATTCCGAGGTTTCGTTTTAAAGTCTGCAGAAGCGGTATTTCTCATCATCGAGTCTGTCTAACTTCTTGAGATGATACTTCTTCGGACAGTAACCGGTCAAAAGTCCAGTTATCTTACTTAGGTCTTTGTTGTTGAGCCTGAATAACTTCACGATTTTCCCGTCGCTTGGCTTTATTTTTTTTTTCACTGCTGTATGCCAGCTACAGCATCCCAATTTTGTCTTTTGACCATCCTCGTCCACTCATCAAGTTCGTTCTTAAAGTCCTTGATAAGACGCCACAAAGTGGTTCTCGACCTATATAATAGAAGAACCTTGTCTTATTAGTGAATCGGCTTTTTCATTGTCTTCATTTCCGCAGTGTCCGGGTTCCCAGTATAAAAGAATCTGGTTTCTTTGTGCTAGCTGCCGAAGCTGCCGAAGAATGCATTCCCACACTAGTTTTGATTTGCAAATAGGTGCTTTAAGCGCTTTGAGTGCTGCGTGACTGTCGGAAAAAACACAGATATTTGCGTGTCTATAATTGCGTATGTTTCAGCTTGAAAAATTATTGGCAAGTTTTCCATAGAGATAAATGAATATATATTTATTCCTGGCCCGGAGGCTTCATTCATTTTTGAACTGAGCCCCGTCGAGCTGCCGGACCTCCTTTTTCCCAAGATTCACGTTCGGTCTCGGAGTTTCGAAGTTTGGCTTATTTTCTAGCCACTCTTCGTTTCTCACTATGAGTTCGTTTATGTGGAAATCTTTCAGTATTTTAATATGCCATGTTAGATTTCCATCTAGAAAGTTTTTGTGACGGTTCAGCCTTAGGGCTCTCTTCACCGCCTCCTGTTGCAAAGCAAAGCCTTGGTGCTACATTCCGATTCGGAACTCGATGTTCTGTTTATTCATACACAGTTTTCGCAGTCAACTGTTTAGTGCACAGGAAAATTGCGGGGCTAGCGCTATGTTCCTACTCACACTAACAGTCTTTCCAGAGCCGAGATTCAAACTCACGACGACTGATTTGTTAGTCAAAGGTCGTACCTCGAGACCGTCTGGGAGGTGTCCGCCTCCTGTTGCATCGTTTGATAAAGTGAAAGGAAATAAAAGATTGCTTCCAAAGATTTCGTCGGAGTACTTCTCATAGCTCCGCATGTTGATACGGAAAATTGGTTCAATTGGTAGGTTAACACTGATGTTCACCTAATTTTTTAATTGCATCTTACAGTATTTTTTCTCAGCTTTCCAATGCTTGTCTCAGATTGAAAATCGGTAGTTGCGAACAGGGATCGCAAATCGCATTTTCTTATTAAATCCAAGATGGCGGCCAAAATTCTGATTACTCCATATAAAAGCCCAATCATTCCTCTTTACAGAAATGTGCTACTTGTGATAGGCTCCATAATGAATTTCGGATAAATCAAGAATTGCTGAAATTTCAACTTTTCTAAAAACTATTCCACCCCTTGATGATGAAACAAAAATGGCATTTTCAATTTTTCTCTATTCCTAACAATTATGTGTATTTACATCAAATTCGAAAGATCTTGTGCACCTAGTGGCCTAGTTTCAGAGAGAATTGCTCTAGTGTATCATCCTGAGTTTTAAACCTCAGTTTTTACCAATGGTTCTGCTACACACCCACAGAGCACTAGTTATGGCCGATTGCATTCGGTTGGATATAACGCAATCGAACTTTCCTCCAACAAGAATTACTATATCGTCAGCAAAGCCGATCACCTCGAAGTCCCTCTCAGTCAGGCTTTATAGAAAATCGTCAACAACTATTGACAAAAGCAAAGGTTAGAGAATACCCCCTTGGGGTCATCCTTTAGTTGTTTTCCTCTTTTGGTATATACTAGGGTGGGGAATCGTTATATGGAAAAAACGAAACTTGATAGCAGAAAGCCAGAACCAAGTTTTTTTTTGTTCTAGTTGGGGCCCCAAACAATCCTGAATTTATTGCAAGTCGATTGGTTTTGTCTCCGCTTGGCGCATTGCATTTTAAACTTATATGGAGATTTGTATGGAAAAACCAACTTTTTTGCATTTTCCAGTCTAAAGAACTCAAAATGGCTCAAACCATAGGTTTTATGACTTCAAACGGTAGGTTTTTTGATGCCTAACAACTTGGCCGAAGACACTAAAGAGCTAGGGTGTGCCAAAAAATACTAGAGCTGTTCAAAGTTGAGTATGTCGAAATTTATGTTGCAAATCATTTTTGCTGCCAACACTGCCAGTGTACCGGCGTCAGTCAGATTTCCATCAGAAGTTACCTCTGAAACACGTTGTAGATTCTACCTACGCCTAGAATATTGACCTAAATTTGTTTACTTGATCCAGCTAAGTGTATAAACTCGTTACGACAGGTTACTTCTGATAGGAATCCTACTGACGCCGGCACATTGGTAATGTTGGCAGAAAAGACGATTTTCTGCATTTAAATCGACATACTTAACTTTGAACAGCTATAGCTCTTCTTAGGGACAGCCTAGCTCTTTAGTGTCTCCTACAAAGTTGTTAGGCATCTAAAATACTACACTTAAACGAAATGTAGTGCATCATTAGAGCATTATTGAGCTCTTTAGAAAGGTAAATGCAAAAAAGTAGGTTTTCCCATATAAATTTTTATGCAAATTTGAAATACAATGCGCCAAGCGGAGACAAGACCAATCGACTTCAGGTAAGTTGAGGGTTGTTTGGGATTTCACTCCTTTTCGCACAACTGACATCCGACATTCGAACAAGCACCCATGGTGGAACGCTGCACTAAGACGCAAACGCAACATTCTCCGTAAAGCACGCCGCCGATTTATGCGACATCGTACCGCCGAAAGCAGAAGAACCCTCCGCATGCTGGAGGCAGAGTATGACTACATCTTCCGAATCGAAAGTGAGACTAAAGGTATGTTTAGACTGATTTTTTCATCTGATTCGAGCTGATTGCTCGAAAATATATCGAACGCAATGTTGGTTTACGTTTACACCTATTCGATATTGTGATTCGACATGCCGTTCGATAAGTCGAATGGAATAGGAACGTTTCTATTTTTCGTTCGACTCCAAGAACATAGCAACCTTTGAATTTTTTTTCCAGTTGTTTGTTCTGGCTTTCCATAACAAACATCATTTTCGTTTCTTGTGTGCTGGAAAATATTAAAATAAGAAAAGAAAAAAACCAGACTGGAGCTGTAGTTATTCAGCAACAAAAAAAAAATCATTTGACAGTTCTGCCTTTCGACTTGTGCAAGCACACCGCCATACAAACAGGTTTGACAAAGTATGTCGAACGGTAAATCGAGCAGACTTTCGATTTCTGCAGTGGTCAAAATCAGACCGACATGTCTAATAGTCTAAACGTACCTTAAGGCGGATCCATCCTTTTTCTGGCACTTCTTTAAAAGTAGAAAAAGCACATATTCGATACCGTCAGCGTTGTCCTACGGGGGCACTACCAGTAACGTAGTTGAAGTTTATTTAAGGGGGGGGATTTGTTAGTAGCTTAAGTATTTATGATAAATATTAGTAAATAATGAGTATGTGTGTCCAATCACAAATGGTGACTTCTCAACACTGTTAGAAATTTGTAATTTTAATTGTTAGGATTTGTTTGCTTTCGCAATTAGGACTTATCATTCGTAGGGATTTTAACCTACTTGTCAAAAAGGGGAAGTAGACTTACAACTAACTTAAATGCTAACTTATTGACTATAGAGAGAGCTTATCGTAGCAATTGAGGATTGCAACGATTTTTGTCGAAAATTGTTAATAATTTTATTTGACCTAGCTTCTAATGGTTCAACACCAGTAAGTCTATTTAATTCGAGTGTACCAAAACAAGGAGGACGCTTGAAAATCATTTGCCGAATTTTATTTTGAATCCTTAGGAAGGTTTTCTTCCTTGTTGAACTCCAACTTGACCAGATCGGTACAGCATAAAGCATTGCTGGTCTAAAAATTTGTTTGTAAATCAAAAGTTTGTTCTTTAAACAAAGTTTAGAATCCCTGTTAATGAGAGGATTTAAACATCTCGTATATTTGATGCACTTGGCTTGTATACTCTCAATGTGCTCTTTGAAAATAAGTTTTTTATCGTAAATTAGTCCCAAGTACTTAACCTTGTCAGACCAACTTAAAATAACCCCATCCATCTTGACAACGTGATTATTGTTTGGCTTAAGGAAAGAAGCCCTAGGCTTATGCGGAAAAATTATCACTTGAGTTTTAGAAGCATTGGGAGAGATTTTCCACTTTTGCAAGTAGGAAGAAAAAAAAAATCTAAACTTTTCTGCAATCGACTACATATGACACGAAAACTTTTTCCTTTTGCGGAAATGCTTTTGTCATCGCAGAACAATGACTTTGTGCATCCTGGAGGCAAATCAGGAAGATCTGAAGTGAATATGTTGTACAGGAGTTGAAGTTTCTGTCGTACTTTTCGCCGCATTTTTCAAATCAGTGCATAACGCTAACCCTCCGATTGTCCCCCGTGAATTGCTAAACTCCTTGCCGTCGTACGATATACACCTGACAAGTCCAACTTCTATCACAGCTGAGGTTACCATCGCGTTGAAGTCTCTTGAGAAACGCTCTCAAGTAGACAGTGTCTACGAGGATTTCGCCAAAGCTTTCGATAAGAGACCCAACGAGCTAGCACTGAGTAAACTAGAAAAGCTTGGCTTCCCTGACTGGCTCATCTCGAGGCTGCGCTCCCATTTACGGGGCAGACTCGCTTTCGTGAAATATAAATTCGTCGAGTCTGACCGCTTTTCGACACCATCTGGCGTGCCGCAAGGTAGCCACCTCGGTCATATAATCTTCGTCTTATTTGTGAACGACTTGAGTAATCACCTTAAATCTCATCGTCTTATGTACGCCATCATCATCATCTTATGTAGTCTCCCAGATGGTCTCGAGGTACGATGCTGGCCTAACAACCCAGTCGTCGTAGGTTCGAGTCTCGGCTCGGGAGAGACTGGTAGTGTCAGTAGGGTCGTAGCGCTAGCCCCGCAATTGTCCTGTACACTAAACAGCCGGCTGCGAAGTCTGTGTATAAATAAACAGAAGGTCATGTTCCGAATTGGAATGTAGCACCATGGCTTTGCTTTGCTTATGTACGCCGACGATCTGAAGATTTACCGAGTTAAAGATTCTTTGGTCGACTGCGCCGCTTTACAGCAGGATATTGATATCGTAGCAAGCTTGTGTATTTCGTGCGGAATGGAAAAGAATGCGACCAAGTGCAAAATAATCAGTTTCACAAGAACACAAACACAACTGCGCTACGAGTATAAAGCAAATGGCTAAAGTTTGGAACGTATTTCTTCAATGAAGAACTTGGGAGTGACCATGAATAGCAAGCGCTTCTTCAATGAGCACATCGCAGCGACTACGTGTAAGGCTTACGTTCTGCTTGGTTTCATCCGCCGAAACGTACGCGACTTTAGCGACGTGTACTCAGTAAAAACACATTATTGCTCAATTGTACGGAGTGTTCTTGAGTACGCTGTTCAAATATGGTCCACTTACCATGAAACCCAAGTCGTTCGGATAGAGAGAGTACAGCGATGTTTGCTTCGTTTTTCACTACGACGACTTCCATAGAACGAGCCACGACATCTGTTGCCATATGATCAGCGTTGCCAATTGGTTAGGCTGGAACCTTTGCACCGAATACAGGTGTACCTTTCGATGTTTTGCACAATCATATTGACTGCCCGGTCCTACTTGAACAGATTAATTACTACGTGCAAGCCTGTAGATCCCGACCACGCTTATTATTCTGGACAACTACGCACCGGACTGTATTCGGACAAAATCACCCGCTGGAGAGATGTTTGAAGCTATTAAATAATACCAACGCGCTCGATTTTAATGTTACCAGACATCATTTTAAATGACAAAAAATAGACCGCGATTGGTTTGCTTGTTCAGCAAGGGTTATTTAAAATTGGCTCAAACATACAAATTTATCCGGAGTGATTTGCGATAAGGGCGCAACTAAACATTGGGGAATATCAGTTTGAAAATTTGCAAGTACATTTTCAATCAATCATCAATACCAAAAATCGACATAAAATATACCTGGCTTATAGTTTCCTAACAATACTACATTAAATTTGTGCATTTATGGCTTAAATCTGCACTTTTCTTCTAACCTTTTTCTATTGAGCCTTAAAGCATTCCGACAACGAGATTCGCCCATCTTTCTTTCGCCTTGTTTTTATTTTTTCTCCAGTTGCGCCCGTTTAAATGCGCCTTTATTTTGAAAACAAAAGTTGGCCCGCCCTTTACTGTCGCCTGTTTACGGCATATTTCGCCGTTGCTTCAAAACAATGTAAAGGGCCTAGTTCCAAAGTATCTTTTGTTTTGGGTAAACTGCTTTACTGCCTGTGATCGCATAACTGTAACATTCGACATTTTATACATTTCGTGCTTTTTATTGGGAAATGCTTAGAATAGTATGTACTTTTTACATCTGGAAAAATATGCTTATGTTTGTGTGAAAAAAGTCGTAAAAAATACCAAGTTGTTTTGTCACATAGCGTAAATAACAGCATAATTGTCACACTACTTAACTTTTTCAACTTTTTTGTCGGAAAAGTTTCCATCCAAATCCACATCTGCATCCTTTGGAACTCGGAAGTTATTCTGGTCCGGTAACCAACCACCGGTGATCCGTTTCTGATGTTCAGCTCATGCTTGTTGAATACATGAAAAACTTCTTTTTCCATGTGATATATTCCAAAAGTAGCTTGAAAGTGACGGCATAAATGTATCATTGCAAAAATTTCAACCAATTTGACTTCAAAAGTAATATTCAATGTATACATAGTGTAAAGTAGTGCTTTCTTCATGATACTAAGTTTAGTTAAAGTGTCTATTTGCGAGAATATATTAGTAACAATGCATTTAAGGTCAAAATATAAAAGTGCGAATTGCTCGAACAACCAATTTTGCAAATGTTACAAATATGCGATTATGGGCAGTTTATCGCCCTTCACTAAAAGCTTGATTTAAATAATTTTATCGATTCATACAAAAGAAAGGATTCTTGTCATGAATTTCGTAAGTCTTTTCGAAACCAATAGTGTAATAAAACCATTTGTTTACATTTTGTTAGTTGAGCCCTAATCGTGAATCACTCCGGATATGTAAGAATAGTAGTAATTAAACTAAAAGCAGATTATTTTCACTGCAGGTGCTTGAGTCTTAAATACCCATTTCTAACATCTTTTTTCCGCTTCTCTATTTTCAGTCGGTGCAATTTCGTCAAACTTCCCGCAACCTAGCCCGGACAATGTTCTGGCGCAGCGTCCGAATGTACTGCCTGATTGCGGCGATCCTGATGTTCGTTATCTACATTGTGGTCAGCATGGCCTGCGGTGGGCTGCTGTGGCAAAGCTGTGTCCACAGCGGCGGCAGTCCCAAGGCACCGGTCACCCCGGCACCACCATCACTGGATGGACTATAGAACGGGGGCAGAAACTAGAGAGCCGCGAAGTGGACACTGACTTAAGATGGCTTCGAACTGATTTGGACTGTGGTTAGCGAGAACTGTATTGTCTTTGTGATTCGATTTCTTGTTCCGATAAAAAACAAACAAACATTGTGTACATCTGTGGGAAACCTACATGAAAGTTTAATCAAATAAAAGTCGTAAAGAGTTTACATTTTATAGATTTGACCCGGAGTTCTTTTAGAGCAATGTGGACTGCTGTATAAAATCAAAGATATCTTACGTAGTAGGTTCTAGGTGATAAATAAAAGGAGAAAAACTAGTTGCGTTCAGCTTACGCCGAATTTGGACGCTGGTATTTTCACGAATTTGTTTAATCCTTCATATATTCTTTATAAAATATGCATATACTAATACACGGACACACGTTATCTCATTAGAAAAAAGACGGTGTTGTTGATGATTTCAGCGCTGATGACCGACTAGCGAGCGTCGCTCGCTCCGGCTAAGTGGGAGTCGTTTTCCGTGGGAAGTAGCTACTCTTGGGAAAATTCAGTAGAGTATAAGAAAAAAGAGAATAAGAGAGTGGATACCGGCAAAAGAAAAAAATACACATGTTCATAACCTGCTGCCAGTGTCATGCACAAAAATGACAAAAAAACAGGTTTGAAGTGACCACTTGAGACGCGACAACAGCAACTTCTAGTTTTGTTCTGGCAGCGTAAGGAAGGGATGCAGATGTGTATGTACGGTGAAGAGGATCAATGTCGGCACTAATTTTCACCGCTGGAGTAAAAAAAAATAAAAAAGTTATTTCTCATATGAATAAGCTCTTGAAAATCAAGCATTTAAGTTCGTGACGGATGTTCCGGCTCCGCAGAAGGGTTTTTATTACAATTTTATAGTTAATTAGGATGGAGAAAACATGGTACTAATGTTCCTAGTACCAAATGAAAGGTACTCCCAATTTGCAACTTATATATTGGACCAAATATTAGCATACTTTCAATGCAATGCAATGGCAATTTAAAGTGAGAAATTTCGCTAGCCTATTTTTTCCAGCAACAGCTAGCGTCTGCTAGTGATTAAAGAACTATGAAAGCTCTATAAATGCTTTTCTTTTGTAAAAATCTGGTTGGTTCTGATTCTCACACGGAGGCTGGAATGAAAAACAAAAAAAAAACCTGTGGTTGATTCCGTAATTTCCCTTCCTTTTTCGCTTGCATAAAAAAACCCTGTAGTTTTCCGCCACGCTTCGGAATAGTAGCGACGCGAAAATTTGCACGTCCTATCTTCCACGAGGCGCCCCATTGTTCGAATCCTTTACCAGCGCAAAGAAAGAAGCCACTTCCATTCATATTTTTTCCGGTTCACAGTTCCAGTTTCCAGGCTTTATGTGCATTCTACAGAAAAGCTGGCTGCTTTGTACACATGAATTACGATGGGCAAGAGAATGCCACAACACAACAAAAACTACTTTTCTATTTACCTCTGCTGACACACAGGTAATCATCACTATAAGACTCACGGCCGGCCGACCTGGGCTGGCAGCAGACAGGTGTTCTGAGAGAATTACTGAAGGGCAAAATATTGCAGGATGCTGTCCCGTAGTGGTGATTAACTAAGGGGGAAATGTCCTCCCGATTGTATGCACCGGCGGCGCAGACAAACTGATTGAAACCGGGCGTTAAGCGTTTTAAAATTGTCATGTCAAAAAGGCTGGAATGGCTGCGGACTGCCTCGAATGTAGTCCGGGATGTCTCCCTGCCCAGAATTCGGATACTGGCATTCGTCCCTGCTAGCTGGAAGTAATAGACCGAGGCTGTCTGTTCGTGATAAAACCATTTAGTCGGTAGCGTATCGCTATGGAGGGTTCCGCCTATTTGTACCGAAAGAATGGAAGTGACTGTTTGACTACCACGGCCCTGCACGGAAAGTGCACCGAAATGCGAAAAAGGGTGTTCACTTGGTCATACCATAATTGCCGCCCATCCGTGAGGTGAACTCGTTTTCCTGCCCATGCTTGAGCTGCAACACAACAACAACAACAGTAGTAGGAACGATGCAGAACATGCCACCTTTTTATGCGGGCAGCCCTTACACTGAAAGCAGAGATAAAAAGCGATTCACTCAGCTTCCTTCAACCGTAGACACAAGAAAGGAGATGGATTGTGTGCCGGACCTAGCCGTCGTGTCGTACCGTGAGGGGTTTCAGAACGGTTTTAGGGGTCTCGACGAAATCCTCCGTAACCTTCCACAAACCTACAGCCTCGGTGTAGAAAAGAGTTCAAGTGGTGCGTGACTAAGTGAGTTCTGTGACGTCGCGACGAAGATGGGTGCGAAAGGACGCAATTTGAAAACAAAGCAGCATCATGAGTCAAAGCCCCTGAAAAAGAAAAACAACTGAACGCGAAAATCGACAGTGTGGGGAAAATCGTAAACAAAACGTAAAAATACTTCACCTTTCAGTGGCGGGCTTTGCACAAGCGAGCCGAAGAAAAGAAAATTTCCTGTTCGTGTGGGTTTTGTTCTTCATCTCTCGCTTTCCTATTCAGATTTTCCTGGCGATTTGATGGAGAATGGTTCTACAATGGTTTTGCTTTGCGGGTTTAACTTTAAAAGAATTTCAATACAAAATCCAATAAGTAGTTAGTTTAGGTTATGAACGCCCTAAATAATATACTAAACAACTCTAATATATTATAATCAACTGATGATAAGAGCTTTTCATAGGCGCCAACTACAGGGGGGCAAGGCACTTTTTGGCCCCCAATATTTTTTCCGAGGGGCAACGTCTCATTTTGCCCCCTCAATAATTCTAGAATATTGGCGTCTGTTTTTTCGTTTTCCTGATAGTTTTATTTATTATTTTTAAATTTCACAAACATCACACAATTTTGCATAATTGTGGTCTATGATAGTTACTATCAAAACTGCCATTCCAATCACGCAAAAATTGTAAGCAATATATCTTTAGAATCAGATAAATCAGATTTTTTCAAGGCTCTTTGGCCCCCCCAATAATTGAATGAAGTCGGCGCCCATGGAGCTTTTCTATTATTTTTTTTACTGGCCAATTGCCCATTGAAATTGAATTATTTTTAAATTTTTGGTGTTAATATCTTAAAATATTAAAGAAGAAAAAAGATTTTTTCCGTTCAATTTTTTTTCTCGTGGATTTCGAAAAGGACGCGGTTTTTATGTACATTTTCAAAATTAAATTTTTAAATATTCTCTCATTTTCGGTTTTCTTCTGATTTCCTCTCGATTCGCATCTGGAACATACATTATATTTTGACAGTTTTAGATTTTCATTATTTCGGCTTTTCAGTTATATTTGAAAGAAAAAATGGCAGAAATCATGAATCAAATTTACGCGATATTCGGAATTATATCCCCACAACGAAGGAATGGAGTACGGTAGAAGAGAAAAACTACAAAAACAACTACTACCAAATTTAAACCAAGAAAGTATCCCATTATCAACCAACAAAAAAGTTTGGAGGTTTAGCTGGATCGGAATTCAACTATAAAGTATACCAAAAACAACTAGAAACGAAATGAAAATAAGACTAACATTGTTGAGTTGCCTTAGCAAAACTAGTTACATCTATTGAAAACAATATCGGTGAACTGGAGCCTTGATACCACCAAGGTATTCGGTTTTCAAG
The DNA here is from genome assembly GCF_029784165.1 of Wyeomyia smithii. Lineage (NCBI taxonomy): Eukaryota > Metazoa > Arthropoda > Insecta > Diptera > Culicidae > Wyeomyia > Wyeomyia smithii. The sequence continues at coordinate 29,351,213 of NC_073694.1, read as the reverse complement.
TCCACTCAAGTCTTGAAAGCTTTTTATCAGATAGTGGACTTCTCCCACTAGAACTTATCATAAGCAATAAAACCATCAACTGTGCAACCCGACAACTCGCACGCGGAATTCTCGAATCAAACTTCCACATAATTAGCATAGCAGAGAGTCTCATGAACGCTTTTTCCATACCTCAACTAGCAGTAGAAAAAGAAGACCCTATAAAAAGGTAACTTGGAAAAATCGATTGGGGAAAATTATCACTGATAGAAAAAAAGTTTTGTATCAACTTGGGTTCTAAACTCGGTTTCGTTAATAGTTAAAATATCTAAATTCCTATCAAAATTACTTCCTGATCATTACAATTCATAGCAAGTTTCGTAAGGTTTTTGGCAGGAAAAGATCAGAATAAGTTAGAATGTACAATATTTTGTTGATTGAATAGCAAATTTTTTTATAAATATGATTTGAAAAAAAAACACACTTTTAAACATTCAAGTGTATGATAACAGAATCTGATATAATTCTGTACTTTTTATCATTCTGGCTTATCAAAAATATTACAGGCGTTGTTATTTTTATCAAGTTCAGATATATTTGTGTTACCCGTTTATTATAAACGTTTGATCGGGTAACCTACTTTAATTCCGCATGTGAAATTGTCTCCTGTATTCTTTGGTGCAGGAAGCCTTTAATGGGGAAAAGCCGGCCGTTTTTCGAGCGAGATGATCTACAACGGACCTTGAGACAGATAGCTTAGCTTAGCTTAGCTTAGTTCTGACTGCACATATCAATGGTTGCTACTCCGTGATGGGTCCGAGCCACTCAAGATGCACAATGAATCAACTGAAAGAACGACTGGGAGTGGTAGTTCCTTCTCACTGTGCATCATTCAACGACCCGATTTTTTGTAGACCAATAACGGCGCCGGCCACGTCCTTACAGTCAGGTGGGGATATCGTCGGTTTCGTGCAACACCGGCACAACTCAAAAGTTTTCCATGTTGCAGTCAAATGATACCAAATATGATTAACTGTTATTTCACAAAGACTTGTGTCAAAATCCACAAAAAAAACTGAGTTATGAGTCGATGTGTCTTTGAAAGTTTTAAACTTGCTCATAGATTTCTTGGAGATGACAAAGGTAATTTAAAACGCCAACTTTTCAATCCCGTTTCTCTTGGAACTCTGAACTTCGAGTTATGCCAGTACCGCACGAAGCCTTCAATAAGGAAGGAATGTTAGAATGTAGTCTTTGCTTTGTTAGAGACCGAGTATACCTCTGCATCCCTACAAAGACCACGGAAGAAGGTTTTTGTTAGTGGGGTGGGTTTTTGATCAGGATTCACTTTGATAAGTGATACGACCATGATTTAATTGGGTTAATGTAACAATATAGATATGATCATATGCATAAAATGTGAGATTAATGAAGTTGAATTCTAAAATACAATAAGAAGTAATATGGCTTGTAAATAAGATCTCGGTTGGCTGCCTTGCATAGCTGAAATATCCAAATGTTTAACGCAAAAAACGCAAAAGAAATATTAAAAGAGATTCGATAAACGTATGATAATGATCCGTCATGTTGTGCTAAAATAGAATAGATGAACTTATATTAGACTAATTCATGACAATTCTATAGTAGTTATTGTGCTGCTTTCGGCGGCTGAAAACATTAATTGAAATAAATTATTAAAACAACATTACATCGCAACTATTCACAGTATAAAGTCATCTAAACATTGTAGATATGATCATGTATAATGTGAGATTCCTAAAAATGAATATATAAAATACAACAAGAGGCATGTGAAGAAAATCTCGGTTGACTGCCTTCCATAGCTGAAATTTTCAAACTTTTCAAGTGGAAAACGCAAAAAATAATTAAAACTGATTCGAAAAACATGAAAAGTGTCCGTTATATTGTGTTCCCAAAAAGAGTGATGGACTTTTTAGACTATTTCACGACATATCAATAGTTGTTGTTGTGCTCCTTTCAGTGGCTGAATACATGAATTGAAATAGGTTATTACAAAAACACTGCCGCGCTTGCACAGACGTCTCGCTCATCTCCACGACCATTCATCGCGTAAAATCATCTAAACAAATCATCCACAGGTTCACGCATCCATCACAACCACGAACGCTATCGGCAAAAAGTGGAAAAATTGGATTACCGTGATGCGACGATTCACAGTTTGAGCGAAACAGAAAAGACCTTTCACGGCTATAGACTATTTTACGAGACGTTTCAGAACTCAATTCATGAATAATATTTTCACAGAAAACATGGAACAGCAAATACCGTCTATCCTACTCTAGCGGTTCGTAAAATGGTAAAATGAAATTGCCAATAATATGAGTGAAAAATATGCAGGTCGCAACTTTTTCATGTACACCTCTCGCTTTTCCATTCGCTAACAGACGGCGCTGCGAGCGTACTTTATTCGTCGGTGATTTTTGTGCGTCTCGAATAACCGCCTCGAAAACAAACGACTTACTCTCGAAAAAAAATGTTACTTAGCTTGCTTAGAATGTCCTGGTGACTCCTTTTTCCACTGTTCCGGTAACCAGCAGAGCTTTATTTGTAAAATTCACTGAATATACTAATATTATTTGGGAGGAAACAGCTTAAATTAGCTAAATTTCACGTAGAGATAAAACACGCACAACACTTACCGGCCTTGTTGCCAGTCCTCTCTTTCTCTACAACGGACCTTGAGACAGATATTCGAAAAACCTAAATTAATCCACCTAGCGGTCAGACCCAGCCTTTCTCATTCAAACTTTTATTTGTAAAAATAGATTTACATGAACGCTTCAATCCAATAAATGTATGTCACTATATTATACTATTGATGTTGTAATCTATACATATAAAACTGTAGTCCGGTCTGTCTGTCTGTTTGATCCATATAGGCTCGAAAACTACCGAACCGATCGACGTGAAAATTTGTAGGTAGGGGTTTTTGTTCCCGATAAAGGTTCCTATGATAGTTTGAGACCCCTCCCTCTTCTGGAAAGGAGGGGTCCAATACAAATGAAACATACATTTCTGCACAACTCAAGAACAAACCAAACAAATGAAACCGAATTTGGCATGTGGATGTTTTAAAGGGTAATAAATATGTCCATAATGGTTCGACGCCCCTCCCTCTTATGGAAGCACATGTTTCTGCACAAATTTCTGCACATCTCGCGAACTAATCAACTAAATGGAACCATATTTGGCAGGTGAATGTTTTTAGTGGTAACAAATATGTTCCATAATCGACCTCAGGCAACATTTTGGATATTGTTTTTGGCACATTTTGCATGTGTAGGATAAGTACAACGATACACCGTGCCCCAGTGCTGAGTCGAGAAAATTTCCAGCTCAAAAAGATCCTCGACATCGCCAACCACAGAGCCACTGGGACCACAAGAAAGATACACAGGAGCTGAATTCCACCACAGATACCATTTTGAATTCTAATATGGCGACTTCCGGCTACGGAAAACCAGCGGAAACGACCAAATACCACCCAATATGGGTATTTTCGGAATCGTAATGATGCACTGGAGCCACAAATCGACTTCAGACACCATTATGAATTGTAGGATGGCAACTTGTGGTTTCTGGAAAACAGCCAAAAATGGCCGATTTCCGTCTAACATTAGTATCTCCGGATCTAGAATGATACACAGCAGCTGAAATCGAAAATGATCAAATTACACCCAATATGGGTGTTTTTTCAACCAGAATGACGCTCAGAGACCAGAAATTATATTAAATACCATTTTGAAATCCAAGATGGCAACTTACGGTTTGTGAAAAACAGCCTAAAATAACCAAATACCATCCAATATGAGTATCTCTGGAACCAGAATGATGCAATGAGCTAACAATTGACCTCAGGCACTATTTTGAATCGCTAAATGGCAACTTATAGGAAAAAGTCGAAAATGACCAAATAATACTCAACATGGATATTTCCGTAATCGAGATGATGCATAGAAACCAAACATTGACCCATGACACCATTTTGAATTTATAGACGACCACTGTTAGTTTCTGGAAAACAACCAAAATAACTAAATACCTCCCAAAATGGGTATTTCCGGTGTAAGATTGATGCCAGAAAATTTGCTGAAAATGTGCGAATACCACCCAATAAGAATATATTCAGAATTAGGGCGATGTACAGAAGCCAAAAGTCGAGGATGTTGTCATTTCGATAAAACCAATTAAACCAATAAACAAAACGATTTGTCTTTTGACTTTGAACATATCCTATGGCTGATTCGTCGTGCATTTGCAGATTTGAACACATCGCAAGAATCAATGACTTTGGAACGTTCAAATAGTACAAAACCACATTTAAATTATGTTGAGGCCACATAAATATATCAATCAAAGCAGGTATAGTTTTAAATAGTCTTTGAATTTCTCTCCTTTCCATAACTTTTGGGCCACATATCAAATTGTTATGAAGTTTGTTATTTGTAAGTTTGAGAGATGACTCGTTCGTATGACACTAGTTATGTTCAAACAAGTCATGTGAAATAATAGACTTTCATTGTTTTATTGACAATTTAATACATAACGGTGGCTTAAGTTCAATTATAATCAAATGAAATGGGAACGTATAGGGCTGCCAAACTTTGAAACCACGTGTTCAATCATAATTCATCAGTTAACCCTTAAATAGCCCGCTCAGCTGATAATAATATTAATCAAATCGGTTGTGTAGTTTTTAAGATAATGAAGTTTCGTGATTTTCACATTTTGGTACTTTACAGACGAAGTTACAGTCCGATTACAGTAAAATTCAATAGGGTGTTACGGGGCAGCTAGACTTATTAATTGATACTAATTTTGTAGGAATCGGGTCAGCCATCTCTGAGAAAAGTGAGTGAGTTCAAGTAGTCTTTGGAATATGTTCCTTTTCATAGCTGGATTTCACATTTTTAAACATAACAGGCAAAGTAATAGTCCGATTGAAAAACAAATCAATAGGGTCTTATGAGGCAACTAGACCTTCCATTTGACACTGATTTTATGAAAATCGGTTTAGCCATCTCTGAGAAACATGAGTGAGATTAAGAAGTCTTCGAAACACGTTTCTTGTCATAACTTTTGAACCACAAGTTCAATCTTTATGAAATTCAAAAGTTAAAGGTTTTTCAGGTAGCCCGTTCATTTGAAATCAATTTTGTTCAAATCAGTTGTGTTGTTTCTGAGATAATGATGTTTCATGATTTTCACATTTTGAAACATAACCTCTAAACTAAAAATCCGATTACAATGAAATTTAATAGGGTCTTATGGGACAAAAAGACCTTTCAATTGCAATTAATTTCATGAAAATCGGTACAGCCATCTCTGAGAAAAGTGAGTGAGAATAAAAATCTGCACATACACACACACACACACATACAGAAAATTCTCAGCTCGTCGAGCTGAGTCGAGTGATATATGCCATTCGGCCCTTTGGAGCACTTTTATACTTTCGGTTTTGCAAGTGATTGCTATACCTTTCTAGGAGAAAGGCAAAAAATTGAGAACATAACTTGCAGACACATTATGTCACATCTATTATTTATATACGTTTTGCCTTTCTCCTAGTTATTTATAGGCTTCAAGTCGGCGTGCGATTCGGCAATGAGCTGTGGCAGATTATGCTTTGTTTTCCAACAAAACTGAGCCAGTATACAGAAACCGAATTTTTTGACGCGTTTGTTCAACATAACCTTGAAAGGTACTATACGAAGGGCAGTTATGCAGAGGCACCATCACGAAGTCTTGTGGACGACATCGACAGCATTATTGGTGTAAAACGTAGAGCTGTGAAGGAGGCCTTTACAGCTTTCAGAATGCAAACTGCAAGAATTAGACTCAACATAAACATTGCCAACACGAAGTACATGGTGGCTGGCAGAGAGCGTTCTGGCTCTATGGGCGTTTATGCTGCGGTGGTTATGGGTGGAGATACTTTCGAAGTGGTTGATGGATGTGTTTTCTTGGTACACTCGTAACATGTGATAACCAGGTGAATCGCGCGATCAAGAGACAGATTGCGAAGTTAGCTTAGGGCCCGCAGCCTACATATACGAAATTTTCACTTTACAAGACACTGATCCTCCCGGACATGAATTGTGAACGTGAGAGCAGGCCGATCGACTAGTACATCGGCTAGGGGTGTTCCAGTGTAGAGCAGTGTCCAGCTCGTTGGCAAATTAGAAAATGACATTGATTACTCAGCACGTATGGTGGATGAACGACCTTGCCGGCAACTGTATTCTGCAGATGTGCATGTGTGCTGCAGGTGAATAAGGCAACTGGAGTGAAACTCAAGGCCAAGTTTTGTCGAGGAGTATGTTTGATTCGGCATCAAAAAAGTAAAGTAAGCAAGAGTTGAGAGCTTCGGAACTTGAGGATTATACACTTTTAACATATTATGGCTAGAAAAGATTCTTTTAGATTGAGGCATTATTTTTTTTAAATTAATACGAAACTTTGAGGCCCAACGGCATGAACAGACACCAAATACTTGCTGTGAATTCTTTTATACTATACAAAGTGGCGAATGGCCCTGGAGGTTAAAACCACTAAATAAAGTTTTTGACAACCTCCTTTAACAGACAATTTATTGATCTGCTTTGTGAAGGCTATAAAAATCGATGCCTGGAAGGAAAACATGCTGCTTCAGGTAACAACAAACTTAGTAAAGCACGCACAGCGAGACCAACGTGTTGCGCTTGCTTCCTACTCGGCACGCAACAAATGAAGAGCAGCACCACACAGTGAACATCTCTTTCATAGTGCCTTTTCTACGGTTATTTGGAGGGCACAATGTGGCCCTGAGTGATGTTTGCCTTTCTCCACTGGCGTAGCGTGGGGAGGCGGAGGGGACGGTATTCTATAACTATATATAACTCATGAGTTTCGCTGTGCCTCAACTGTAAATTGTAGGCTGGTGAAATACCTGTTTATCCCACAACCGGGTTTTCATGACAGATTTCGCTAGCGAAAAAAAAGACTCTTCACTTGTCGAATTTTTCACTTCGCTTGGAACTGTAAACTATGCTTAAGAGTATAATCTCAACCTGGGGGGGTTGAACCAGAATGAGCTGTCAATATGAGCTAAGCAACTCTTTAGTAATTAGTATTGTTATAACTGAAAAGAATCGCCACAGAGCGTCACATTGATTAAAAAATATTCAAAGCAAACATTTTTCTCAGGACCCGATGGAAACAACCCAATATGCCAGTCCGTAATATCTTGGCCCAGCAGCGGAACAAATTTAATATGCTGCTTACCTATGGCAATGAAAACCATCAAACAGCAATCCTGTGCTTTTAATGCAAAATATTCTAGCTTTAAGTTAGATTTAGTTTCAGCTCGTAGTCGGCAGCGAGGATAAAAAATTTGCTTTTAGTTATTAAGATACTTTAGAAAGTAAGCTACCAGATATAATTGGCGCCGTTAAACATTGAATTGTATTTGTGCCGTGTCAAATAAACTATAGATGAAGAAAAAAAAAGCAAACATTTTTTGTATTCATTGTGGTTTCATAAAATATTTTGCTTTATTTTTACGTGAAATAATAATTTCATAATTTTTCAGTTATAATCCTGTCAGCGAGCGTACTTTGATTATTAAACTTGTGCTTTCTGGATTTATGGCTGAACCAGGTTTCATTTTAAATTCAATGAATCTTTTAACCAGAAACAGGACCTTAAACAGACGGTCGAGTTCTGAATCGCAATGTAGCACCAACGCTTTGCTTTGCATTGAATCGCTCAACCAACTTATGTTTAATGTAACAACATTTTTTCAGTGGCACCGATTACGTCATCAGTGTTTTTTGTGGAAGAATGATTCAATTTCTCTTTCGGAAAAATCATTATGATAAATTTCATGCACGCAATGCAATTAAAAATATTTTCGGAAACCTAATTTTTTTGTTCTTTGGTACTAACCGATTTCCATTTCCATTGTTTAAATTTAAATGCAATTTTTGCAAGCATTCTCTGTGGCATTCAAAATGTTAATACCTTTGTATTTTTGAACTTTCGATAAGCTGGAATTTTTATTATTCATCAGGGCTTAGGATTTCGAAAATCTGAAGATTCTAGCGCCTAAGGTTTTATGTTCTGGTAAATTGAACAGTCTTATGTTTCTAATGTTCCGGATCCATCTAAGATTCCTTAAATTATACTATTCCACAACACACATCCTATACTTGAAACCTTGAAAATTAAATGCTGAAATACTAATTTTATAACTTCATTTTTCAAGGATTCAAGCATGGGATTTTGAAATTTTTATATTTTATAATTTAGGAATGCTACGATTCTAGAATGGGCATCAAATGGTGAGTTGACCACCTGGAAGGAGCGTCAAACATAGCTTCAGCCCTCACAAGTTCCTATCTCACACCTCCACGAGTCATATGATTACATTAGATTGCCGGTTGAAACATGGATACAACTGGTTGGTGTTGCCTAGGCAATGTTGTCATCCGACAATAGCTAAGTGAGAAGGTGCGACGCGATCATTGGTGCGTTAACCATATTCCGGCGGTGGAGGAAATGCTTCGCCAACCCGAGCGTCTGTTCACCAACATGGCTCCAAACAGCGTCTGATCTCCATGTTAGGAGCGGCTGATTAACGTCCTGGTGGCAGCGTGGGACTCTAAACAGAGCTGACACGATGGTCCCCCGGCGAGACAGGGGGTTGGGGAAGGCCCAACGAGCCGCAAACAACGTAAGAAATAATACGGATCGGAACAATCGGCATGGACCTAGGCAACGAAATAAGGACTACGATTGGAAACTTGGGACATGGAACTGCAAATCGCTCTGCTTTCCAGGATGCGACAGGATAATTTAGGACGAGCTACATCCACGCAACTTCGAAGTCGTAGCGCTGCAGGAACTTTGTTGGACAGGACCGAAGGTTTGGAAAAGCGGACACCGGTCGGCTACTTTCTACCGGAGTTGTGGCACCACCAGCGAGCTGGGAACCGGTTTTATAGTACTGGGCAAGATGCGCCAACGTGTGATGGGGTGGCAGCTGATCAACACAAGGATGTGCAAGTTGAGGGTAAAGGGTTGGTTCTTAAACTACAGCATCATCAACGTGCACTGCCCCATAACCGAATGCAGCACGGGCGAGAATGCTGCAACACTGTACGAGAGCGAACGTGGAACGATACCGACAGGCACGGAACAGCCAAAACTCAGTCCTCCGAAGGAAGAAGCGCCCGCAAGAGGACCGAGATCGCGTAGCGATGGAAGAGCTGTACCAAGCTGACGACACTCGGAAGTTCTACGAGAAGCTGAACACCTTCCGGAAAGGCTCCGTGCCACAAGCCAATATCTGCAGGAGCTTGTACGGCAACCCTCTTACAGACGAGTGTGAGGTGATCGAAAGGTGGAAGCAGCATTTCCACGAGCATCTACACGGCGATGTAGTAGAGCGCGAGGACGGTGTGGCAACTGATTTTGGTGCACGAACAGAAGACATCAGGATTCCAACCCCCGATCTCCTGGAGGTGGCGGAGGAGAGTGGCCGGCTGAAAAACAATATAGCTGCTGAAGTGACCAAGGTGATGGTCTCTCGTGCCTAATGTTTAACATTGCCCTGGAAGGTGTCATTAGAAGAGCGGGGATTAACACGAGTGACACGATATTCCAAAAGTCGGTTCAACTGTTTGATTTCGCCGACGATATCAACATTGTGGCTCGGACCTTTGTGAAGATGGCGGATACGTACATCGGACTAAAGGCTGAAGCCAAACGGATTGGACTGGTCATCAATGCATCGAAGACGAAGTACATGAAAGGAAGGGGTTCACGTGAAGACAGTGCTAACCACCCACCTCGAGTTCAAGTTGGTGGTGATGAAATCGAGGTGGCTGACGAGTTCGTGTTTTTGGGCTCACTGGTGACTGTCGACAACGATACCAGTAGAGAAATTGAACGGCGCATTATGGCAGGAAATCGTGCTTGCTTTGGCCTCCGGAGTAGAATTCGTCGCCGCACCAAGTCAACCATCTATAAGACGCTGACCAGACCGGTAGTCCTCTACGGGCATGAGACATGGACTATGCTTGTGGAGGACCAACAGGTGGAAGACGACCTGCGGACCCTATGCAGACTGCAGAGCTGGCGAGCTGCAGCCATGGACCGAGTGGAATGGAGACGATTCTTACGTACAGCAGAGACCACACCACGGCTTGGGACTATTTGGTAAGGTAAGTAACGGTTCTACAATGGTAGGATTTTCAGGTCTCTGATTTGAAGACTTAAGGATTTCAGGATTTTCAAATTTTAGATGTGTTTGTAATATCAGAATCTTAGGATCATAGGATTTTAGAATTATGAGACTTAAGGTGGAATTGCGTCGAAGCCATAAATGGCTGACTTCAAGCCACCACGTGGTCGACTTCGAATTTTCAAATGCTTACCACTCGGTAATAGCTAATGCATCATTTGTGAAAACATATCATCATGTTTGTTATGGTGATAAAAACATAAAACAGTGTTTTCATAGATAACGCATTAACTATTCCCGAGTCTTGTTGCGCTGAAAATTCGTAGTCGACCTCGTGGTGGCTTCTGCACACTACCACCTTAAGTATCTTTCTTTAGAGATAATGCATGATTTCAAAATATGAGGATTTAAGTATTTCCGGTATTGCAAGATTTTCGGTGATGAGGTTCCAATCTCGGTTGTAGCTTAAACACAGCTATATTCTGATATTGTGCGGCTCGCAACAACGTCGGATTCGAAATAGGAATTGATAACCTCTCGCTTGTTCAGTGGGTGTTGGGTGAAGGCAGTGTCATGCAACGTTTGGGAACGAGCCCACAGCTAGTCTTCATTCACCATTTCTAGTTCATTCGACACCGAAAACATCGGGAAACAAACCAACTAACAGGGGTTAACCACCAGGCCAATATGCTGCCACACGACTCCGACAAACCGAGAGACTTTTGTAAAACCCTTAAGCGACAGTTAAATTCAAGAACGTCGAAACGAAATAAAATGCCAGGTGTGAAATCAAAAAATCTCACGCTTTAAATCAATCGAATGATAGCTTACATGAGCTTACAGTACTAATTTATTTCCCTCATCCCAACATGTTGTTTCTTAAACTAAGTTACTTGGTCTACTGCTCCTGTTTTTCCGGGTCCGTAGAACTAAGCACGAGTCGGCGTGTCGAAAATCGTGGCGGTTGACGAATTTCCGTTCAATGGCAGTGCTCGTTCGTTGAGCCGGGCCAATAGTACCCGGCCAGCACCTTCCAAGGTATGAATGCGTTAGATTAGCGTTCCACAAAATGGCGGGTTCAAACTCTTTGTCCCCTGATAATGCATCGCACCGCCTCGAGTGTAGAGCTAGAACCAACAATAAAATGCCCCTCGAGGACCTATTCGACGAAAATTAGCCATCTTGTTGTAAGAACTAGTTACCCTTGGGTTACATTTAATCGCCTTAATTTCTAACCCTAATATCTGTACATAATTTGCTTTACCTTTGTTGAGATACCCCAAGCAGATTACACAGACTATACTATGCGCGTTACGGCCAAGCTACACCCAGTGACACCAGTTTGCGCGCGTTCACTTCTAACAATTAAATATTCTTCCAGCATCACAACAATGCGAATATTGTGATGATCAGCTATAAATACCTATTTGGCTGCAGTTGAGAGTTAGTCATTATGTAAACGCCAAGAGAACACATAGTTGTGTTGTAAATCTGTTAAACCTTAAATAATCATGTGTGAATAGTAAAAGTTATAATTATACAAAATGTTAAGAGCAAATAAAGTTAAGACTGAATATTCTATGTGTTATCAGGATAACCTTACTGCCAACTGGTCGATCTCCCAGTTCCGCGCTACTGTGTTAACTGCTAAGTGAATTCTCTCGGACCTCAATTGCCACTAGTAATCCAGACACTACACGCAAAAGTTGGATGGTGCGAAACCAGTACAAAATTGTGCGTTTTTAAAGCAATTGTTGATGTAATTCGGAACCAGTACAATGATTGCGTGTTGGGCATAACGCAATTAATGCTCTAGCGTTTCTCCAATGTATTTGGCAGCTTCAAACTACTACACCTAAACAGTTCAAGCAGCATTGCAAAGCGAGCGAGAAGCAAAACCATTCTCCTCCTTTCTGCTTGAGGACGAGACATATGCTACGCTTTTCAAGCCTTTTGCACACACGCTTTCGAGATACTTTTTCTTCTTCATGGATTCCTCTGAATAGCAGCAAGCACGCACCGACAGTATGAGTGAGATTAACAACACTGGTATCAAGTATGTACAGCACGGGTGTCTCGCTCATTTCGTGAAGCAACAAGGTATCGTCTTGCGCGTCGCAATCCGAACCGAAAGAGAAGCGAAAGAGCAACCTGCAAATTGTAAGTGACGTGTCTAGTCTTGTCGCACGTGCATTGAAATTCTACGAGCGAGAGAGAAATTTCTCTCGTCGCTTGCACTGCACCATGAGTAGCAGTCACTAATACACTCGACGTGAGACATAAAGTGTCGGTATATGATACATATTCTGATTTCATTCTATGTCAATGTATTCGCAGTACAACTGTTGCGTTATGCGTTTCACACATTTATTGTGCGATTTCTGTGCAACATTTGTGCGAATCGGGAGAACACAATGATTGTACAAGACTTCAACTTTTGCGTGTAGTAATCCAGATAACCTACAACTCCGTGATTGGTGTCGCTGCTCAGTAACAACGGATACAAATCCATTCGCCCTCCGCTCTGCTATCGAACAGCCTTTTTCCCTTGTTTTAATAGATATACGTATAGTTTTCCTGTCGATCTTGTCTTCCGATCTTTTTAAACCGTTTAGCACTGTAATAGCAAGTTCTACATCAGTTAAGTCTTTTTAACAAATTCACATTTTTGACGTATTCAGTATTTTAATCACTTGACTATAACAATTTCAAAACATTTTAATTATCTATTACGTAAGCGCCATGTTTTCAAATAAGGGGTTCTTATGCCAATTTGTTCGTTATTCGAAGATCCCTCTCTTGGTATCTTTCTTTTAGTTGTAACTTATTCGTACGTTGCATAAAATCAAGAAAAAAAAATGACGTATGCATTATTTGAATACAAAAGTGACGGGTAACCCGTTCGTTTGTGGGCGGTATTGAGAAACTGATCAAATGGATGTACGTCATAATGTTATATCACGGCAGTATATGGGTGACCCCTCCGTCCTAGACGTTAAACGACAGACTTGGAGGGATATCACTCAGGGGCCATCCACATACCACGTGGACAGATTTTTAACAATTTTACGGTCTTCAGAAGAGTTTCTCCCAGGAAAATTTCCTACAAATATCATGTATCGATATATTTTAGGACCCAACTGGGAATTTCTAGAGAATAAGTTTTGAAAAAGTGAATTTTCCCATACAAAATCGTATGGAAACTTTAAAAATCAGGCGCAAATCGGGCGTTTTACCGATCGATCTGAAAAGTTACACAGTTGTTCTAGGATCCATAAGGAACACGAAAAATGCATGGGAGCGAAAAAATATCACCATCGCTTTTTTCCCATATAACCGTGTCCCAGTCTAATGTGTATTCTTAATGTGCAATTGTTCAAACAAGCCAGTGCCAGCATCAAATTCCAATCATGACGCATCGTAATTCTCCTTTACGTACAATATGCTAATAACCTTCCCCAACACAAACAACAATGAAAACAAAAATATCTTACGTCGGTTGGAAACCAATTCCCCCTCCAGGCAGCCTGCATTATCACAGCATGTAATCCTTGCCGTTCCGCCCCGTGTGCTCACAACCGAAGAAGTCAAGTGGTTAGAATATAGACCAACTTCCGAATCTTACGATTGTTCCCCGATTTTTTTGTCCGTCTACAAGCTCGTACGGGACCTCCCATGATGAGGGCCCAACCGCGCAATGAGCTATTCGGGCCACGTTCTACGAATTCATTGTAGATATTTTTCTTCCATATTTTTCCCGCCAACCTCCAGCATTGGGCACATGCAATTTCAATCCATCCATCTGAAAACGCAATTGCGACGTCTTCAACGTTCGCCAAATGACGACGCCAAATGTTTACAAACAGAGGGAAAAGCGCTGCATTTCATTACCTAGCAGAAGAGCTACGGGAAATTCCGTCGGATTCTGGCGGCAGCAGTAAGTGCGCGCACGTACAAACAGACACACACACATGATCATACTCTGCTCTGAATCGCAATTACGTAATATCGAGCAGTGGGTCTCCCCCTTTTATGTTACGGCTCGTAAAATCCACACTGTTTCGCAGTTACCATTACTTGGACTAAATGTAGCATATGAGGAGTGAGAAGTAATTCTGCGTAAATAAAGCATAATTTTCCCTCTGCGAGGGAAAGGTGACAGGTTCGCTTTTGAATATTCACGAAGTTTATGCTTTTGTGTGTTTTTGTTCGGCTGTTTTGTCTTTTGTTACTGGAAACGAGAAAATAACGATTGCTCTCTAGACTCATCAATAATACAATCCTTGCTGGCACGGAATCATTCCAATGCCCCCAGGAAATATACCTGCAAAAAGGCGATTCCACTTTACGATCAGTCCTTGAGCATCATTCAAAATAGCTTCTTGTTCGTAGATTAACCTACGCCACTCGGCTGTGCTACTTTTAGTATGTCCCTAAGGGGGGACGCAGTTGATGTTGGCTGCCATTCGAGTGTCACATTTTCATTTTCCGCCCTGTTCGGTTTGTTATTTATTTGTCTGAATGTTACTGGTCTGGAAGCGCGGTGTTTTTTTCTGCCGCAAAACATGGAATCGAAAAATGCGACCAACATCTACGTTCGTTTGTTATTCATACTTACGAATTTCAGTTGGAAAATGGTTACATAAATTAAAGTCATACGGTGGAGAAAAGAAATTCATGTTGGGAATTTCAAACCAACGAAATTACTAAAATGATAAAATTACCATTACCATCATATCAATCGCGCCGCTATGAGTCACTTCTAAAAAAAAAAAAAGATCAAAATGCATTCCATTTTTCACACATACCTAGGGCTCACAGTGAGTCACATTTTTGGGTTGTCTATTCTTTTCTCCAGTTTCCCTTCTCCGGCGGTCTGGAATCGACAAGTGACAAAGACGTCACAGAACAGCAACTGCTGAAATCTTCTAGTACGCACTTAAAACAACACTCACCCGCTTCCACCCTTCGTTCCCTCACTTTTATGCTTCTCCCTGTCTGAAAAGAGGGACGCAAAAGCAGGCAGCATATCGCGATCATCCGCATAACGAAACTCTCCTTCCGAAATTTCTCTCTTTCGTTGAAAAACCGAGAGATTTTCCTCGACAGGACGACTCTCCCGGAGTTTGCCAATTTGCTGATAAGTCGGCAGAATTGTCGCCACCCTTTGGCCGGATTTTCCCCACTCGCTCAGTGAGCGAACAAGTACGAGAGGAGTTCTGTGACTGAATGAAAGTGCGATGTGCGGCAACAGGAGACAGAAACGCGGCCCAGCCCAGCCCAGCCCAGTGCCTCTGACTGACGATCGGTAGTTAGTATCGTCGCGGTCGTGCTCCGAGTAGCAAGTGTTTTTGTTTTCCGTTCATAATTTTCTTCCTCCTCCTGGAAGAGGTGCACTCCACCAACCAGCATTCCAGCATCTCGACCGTTGTGGCTTGTGTTTTGTGACTAGCACCACCAGCAGACGGGAAAAAGTTTCGTTCGTACGGTCGAGAATGTAAACTGCGGTGATTCATTTCGGTTCAAATTTTCCAGCCCAGTGTGTCTGACTCTGACTGAGAATGGTGAATTTGGCGCTGGTGCATAATTGAGTTTTCCTCCCGGAGCTGGAGCTGAGACATGTGTGTGGAAGCTGGATTATAAATCGGAAATTGGTGTTCGACGGGTGACAGAATTTCGATCCAAATTTTTTTTTTTCGAGTGTGTTACTGAGAAGTTTTCCAGTGAATGCGGACAGAGCAAGCAGGGGCGGTAGCGGTAGCGACGGCTGTAATGGTGGTGACCCGAGGTGGTATGTAGTACTACGATGTGACAACGACGACCGATTTCGGTATCGGCATTTCGGGTGTTGTGTTGCGCGCGCGGGTGTCATTGTGTCCGTGTTTGCGGAAGCGAACGAGCGAAACGCCAGAAAGGATACTCTGGCCGAGAAGGAAGCCAGGAGAGCCGCCGGGATCGAATCTGGCTGGTTTGTGTTGGTGCTCGTACCGTGCAAGTGATAACAGACCGCAGAGTGTGAAAACTCACACAATCGAAAGAGGAGAAAAGGACATCAGCCCCGAATCAGGTTCCGTGCTGTCTGTGTTTGTGTTTACCTTCCTCGCTTTCACTGGCGGGACTTTCTTTTGCTGCTGCTGATCGGACCAGGAAGTATGCGAAGTGCCACTCGTCGCTTTTAGTGAAAGTGTTTTTTTCCCAGCGGTGTCGAAAGAAAAAATCGCCCTTAACCTCGGATTAATCCAGAACCAGTGAACGTTACATTCACACTCACATCCGACAATGGATAGCTCTCCGGATCTGTCGCTGAAACTGCGCCGCGGTTCCAGCGATTCGCGTGATTCGTTTTATATGGATTTTGCACAAGGCATCGACTCGGACATCGAGGATGTGGTAACTTGTGCATCCGCTGGGGCGGGTTCTTTACCTCCCAGTGGTTCACAGACGGTGACCACTCCGAGCACACTGGCACCGATTACCGTAAGCAGTACGGCCAGCATCCCAGACGTGACTGTCCTCTCAGCCTGCGGAACTAGTCACTCGGGAGGAACGGGAATCATTCCGGAGGATCCGGAAGATTTGGATGATGATCTGGAGGAACTGGAACCGGTGCCACCACCAATGCCGGATCTGGCCGATCATTCGTCGGTGGTTGCCGGACTAGCACTGCCTCTGCCTCCCCTACCCAGTTTGGACATAGACGACAGGTTAGTTATAAAAATAAAAAAAAAAATAAAACAAAAATGGGGGAGCAATTTCCGTTCCTGATTCGAATGCAAGAGGGTCATCGTCGGTTGTTGTTGCTAAACTAAGATAGACGTGATGCGATAAAGCAATTGTTCCAATTGCGGAGTAGGCAAGCGAAACAATTTTGCGACTGTATAGTTCGGTGCGGCTGCTGGCAGTGAAAGTCGATTCTGTCGAGAATGGGGTGACACACATTTTATCGGTCCATCTGCCTCGGACCTGGGATGGAAAATTTTTCCCCCGAATGATTGGATATAAAAAAGGTAGGGTTTTTATGTTTTTCTAAACGACGGCGGTGGAGTCACTCTTGGAATAACAATCTTGCTTCCGAACCTTGTTTTGACAGTTATTTGGATCTATTGCTGAAGATTTACTGGCCTGCGGCCCTCCTATGGTAAGGATGTTTATTTCAATTTCATCCTATACGATGCGATTCGGACGATTTGCGATTGAAGTTTGCCTTCTAGAACTAATGCAGTTCTTGTTTTGCAATAATAAACTCAGTTTAAATTTAGCCAATTTTCCAAACAAGTTAATAAATACTTTTTGTTACCTCTTTCATATTCTTCTTCAGTATATATAAATTGCTATTTGGGATGAAACTATGTGAGAGGTTCTCTCTTTTATTAACCAAAGCTCTGGGGTTAGATTCCTCTTCAATAAGCTTTATACATAGGTATACTATCTGATCGGAATTGAAAATCGGGACATTTAATTCAGGCTCTTTCCATTCTTTGAAGCATGAATGAATAAAACATGTAATGAGTGATTTGCACTTGGAAGATACACCAAAACAGTAATTTCTTTATTTGACTTATATCTCGGGCGATAGAATTTATTCTTCAATTAAGGAACTTTGAATTATTCGGCATTAGTTCAAAAAATCAGCACACGAATTTCGTTTTAAAATCAACTAAACAATTGATGATATTCGTTGCTTTTCAATTGTAATGGGGTCGATAGCCCAAACTTACGAATATTACTGACAACCAATATCTCTAATATTCACTTTTCTGTAGGTCTATAAACTTGACACATGTTTATCAGTCCAGACTTGTTGATATTTGGTAATTCCAGTATATGCTTTTTTTCCTCCCGTGCTTCCATCAGACTACATAAGAGGCATTTGAATTCTACGATCGCGCTTCGTCGTTTGCCTCATTATCACTACCTGCACGAATCGACTATAATAACCGATTAAAATTGATAAGCCCATTATGAAGAAGTCCCATAACATCTTTTGCAAGCTATGTCCGAGCTTTGGTGGACGAGTGCGTCTTGAACTGTCCTACAGATCAGACGTTTTTTCGGTTGCTTGTGGACTGGTCTTTGACTGCCTATAGCTTCAAAGTTTGTGTTTTGTCAGTGTGTCTTTTAAAGACTACGTGAAAGTTATTTCCCATCAGTCTTTCTCAAGACTACCTACTTTTGAATTTAACATTTGTTTTAACTTTTTTCGTATCACCTGAAATGGCTGGACGGAAAAAGAAACCTCGCATTGCTGCGGGGAGGAAAAGAGAGGCATCTCTTTCTGACACATCGAGTGTCTGTAGTGACAATCCTTTTGATATTTTGCCTGAGCAAGAAGCTGGTGAAATGGAAGTTATTAATAATGAAACTATACAAAATATAAAATCTTTAAAAAAGGAGAAAGTTTCACCTATTGTGGTAACTATTTCTTCTGAATTTAATATATTCAAAAAGGAACTTTCAACGTTTGTTTCTGACGTTAAAGTTACCTATCAAATTGGCCGTAGAGGTGAATGCCGCTTATTAGCCGACTCAGTAGAGGGTCGTGATCGTCTTGTTCAGTATTTAACTGACAAGATGTACAATTTTTTTCCATATGACACCAAGAACGCCAAGCCGTTCAAGGTTGTCTTGAAAGGTCTCACCAACGATCAAACCGTTGATGAGATCAAACTTACTTTAAAAGAATTACTTGGCATAGCCCCTACCCAAGTAATTCTAATGAAACAAAAATCACGAGGCGAAAACAGTCAGAGAACTGGAATTTCCCTTGTTAATTATTTATTTCATTTTAACCGCAATGAGGTTAACAACTTAAAATTTTTTGAAAAAGCACATGCTTTGTATAATGTGCGTGTAAAGTGGGAAATTTATAGGAAGTATGGCGGAGGTGAAAAGCATATCACCCAATGCCGTACTTGCCAACGTTATGGCCATGGTTCCAAATTCTGTAACATGGACCAAAAATGTCTTAATTGTGGAGACTCTTCTCACAAAAAGGACACATGTCCTGTGAAAGAGAGTAAAAATTTTCGCTGTGCGAATTGTAACGGCAACCATATGTCAAATTTTTATCAATGCCCAGTCCGTTTAGCAATTGTTAAGGCAAGGCAAGGTAAACAAAATTCAATTTCTCAATTAAAACCAACTTCAAAACAAAATTCTCCAAGCGTACCAGTGACGCATAGTTTACCTACTCCTTTGCATACCCGTTTAACATATGCACAGGTTACAGGTAGTTCGAACATTATACCGCCTAGTGTTGGTAGTTCGAAAATGACCGTTAATATGGGTAAGCAAGCACGCTAGAAAATAATTGTACACCTATTACTCCAGCTAATATTGCTGCCGAAAATATTTTTTCTAATGTCAACTGCCTGGGGCTTATTACGACAGGTAAACTTTCTTTTTTGCAACAGGCAATGTTCGATCTTATGAACGCCATGTTGCAGGCAAAATCAATGTTTGAAGCCATTCAAATAGGCACAAATTTTACTATTAAAATTGTTTCTAATTTAAAATTTAGCAATGATTTTAAATAAAACGATTAAAATATTAAATTGGGATGCTCGCTCATTGAAGGCCAATGAGAATGAGCTTTTTAATTTTTTAACAGTAAATAATGTGCAAATTGCAATTATTACTGAAACATTTTTGAAACCTAACATAAAATTAAAATATGATCCCAATTACGTGGTTCATTGATATGATAGGATTCAGGGTTCCGGCGGTGGAGTTGCAATTGTTATTCATCGCCGAATCAAACATCGTGCTCTTCCCCATCTTGAGACGAAAGTTATTGAAACTTTGGGAATTGAATTTCAAACTGAACTTGGGATTTTATTTATTGCCGCAGCATATTTACCATTTCAATGCACACGCGAGCTCAAAAATTATTTTAAAGGTGATTTACAAAAACTCACCAGAAATCGTTCGAAATTTTTCATAATCGGCGATTTTAACGCTAAACATCGTTCATGGAATAATTCTCAAAGTAATTCCAATGGCAAAATTTTATTCAATGATTGTTCTTCAGGATACTATTCTATTTTGTCTCCGAATAGTCCTACATGCTTTTCTTCTGTAAGAAACCCTTCAACAATTGATTTGGTGCTAACAGATCAAAGTCATGTATGTAGTGATTTGATCACACATGCTGACTTTGATTCTGACCATCTTCCAATAACTTTTTCTTTATCACATGAATCAGTTTTAAACCCTATGAGCTCTGTTTTTAATTATAACAAGGCTAATTGGGAAAGATACAAAACTCATATTGAGAGAAATTTCAATAATGAGCTTGATTTGCAGAACGAAGTGAATATTGATTCCGCTTTGGAAGCATTAAAATGTGCAATTGTTGATGCCAGGAATTATTCTGTTCCAAAGGCTCAAGTGAAATTTGATTCACCAATAATTGACGAAAATCTTCAACTTCTAATTCGTTTGAAAAATGTCCGCAGACGTCAATATCAACGTACTCGTGACCCTGTTTTTAAAACTATTTATAAAGATTTACAGAAAGAGATTAAACATAGATTTACTCTTCTGAGAAATCAAAATTTTGAGACTAAAGTTGAAAAATTGAAACCATATTCAAAACCATTTTGGAAGCTGTCGAAGATTCTTAAGAAACCTTCAAAGCCTATTCCAGTTTTAAAAGATGGTGAACGTTTTCTTGTATCCAATGAACAAAAGGCTCAAAGACTTGCTCAGCAGTTTGAGAGTGTTCATAACTCAAATTCGAATTTTGTGAGTCCAATTGAAAATGAAGTCACACGTCAATTTGATTTAATTTCTTCCCAGATTTTTTTACCTGCAGAAATAATTGAAACTAACTTGAATGAGATTAAATCAATTATTAAAAATTTCAAAAATATGAAAGCACCTGGTGACGATGGAATCTTTAATATACTAATCAAACATCTCCCTGAGAGCACAATGAAATTTTTAGTGAAAATTTTCAATTGCTGCTTCAAAATTGCATATTTTCCCCTAATTATGTAAAAATGCAAAAATTACTCCCATTTTAAAACCGGATAAGAACCCAGCTGAAGTTTCAAGTTATCGACCAATCAGTTTGCTTTCTTCAATAAGTAAACTGTTTGAGAGAATTATTCTTAACAGAATGATGTCACACATCAACGAAAATTCAATTTTTGCAAATGAACAGTTTGGATTTCGCCATGGGCATTCCACAACTCATCAATTGCTCAGAGTTACTAATATGATACGAGCTAACAAATCTGAAGGTTATTCCACTGGAGCTGCTCTTTTAGACATAGAAAAAGCATTCGACAGTGTTTGGCATAAAGGTTTGATTGCGAAATTGCAAACTTTTAATTTTCCAATTTTCCTAATCAAAATTTTAAAAAATTATCTCACTGATCGAACTCTGCAGGTTGTCTATCAGAATTCAAAATCTGATAGATTTCCTGTCAGAGCAGGTGTACCTCAAGGTTCAGTCTTGGGTCCAGTCCTGTACAACATATTCACTTCAGATCTTCCTGATTTGCCTCCAGGATGCACAAAGTCATTGTTCTGCGATGACACAAGCATTTCCGTAAAAGGAAAAAGTCTTCGTGTCATATGCAGTCGATTGCAGAAAAGTTTAGATATTTTTTCTTCCTACTTGCAAAAGTGGAAAATCTCTCCCAATGCTTCTAAAACTCAAATGATAATTTTTCCGCATAAGCCTAGGGCTTCTTTCCTCAAGCCAAACAATAATCACGTTGTCAAGATGAATGGGGTTATTTTAAGTTGGTCCGACAAGGTTAAGTACTTGGGACTAATTTATGATAAAAAACTTATTTTCAAAGAGCACATTGAGAGTATACAAGCCAAGTGCATCAATTATACGAGATGTTTATATCCTCTCATTAACAGGAATTCTAAACTTTGTTTAAAGAACAAACTTTTACTTTCCAAACAAATTTTTAGACCAGCAATGCTTTATGCTGTACCGATCTGGTCAAGTTGCTGTTCAACAAGGAAGAAAACGCTCCAAAGGATCCAGAATAAAATTCTGAAAATGATTTTGAAGCGTCCTCCTTGGTTTGGTACACTCGAATTACATAGACTTACTGGTGTTGAACCATTAGAAACTATGTCAAATAAAATTATTAACAATTTTCGACAAAAATCGTTGCAATCCTCAATTGCTACGATAAGCTCTCTTTATAGCCAATAAGTTAGCAATTAAGTTAGTTGTAAGTTTACTTCCCCTTTCCCGACAAGTAGGTTTAAATCCCTACGAATGATAAGTCCTAATTGCGAAAGCAAACAAATCCTAACAATTAAAATTACAAATTTCTAACAGTGTTGAGAAGTCACCATTTGTGATTGGACACACATACTCATTATTTACTAATATTTATCATAAATACTTAAGCTACTAACAAATCCCCCCTTATTAAAAAAAAAAAGAGCTTTGGTGGACTTTTTTGTTTTTTTGCATCGGGTCTTGAGGTTCTACAGACGATATCTAGGTACAAAGGTTGCAAATTTTTAACGTAATTCTCACTTAAATGCTTGTCCCTGGGTGTCCTTCATAAGTACAAGCAATGACCTGGGTTTGAAGTGTTCCTGGAATCACCAGGAGATCTTCACGAATGACCACTCTTCTTGAACTACTTATAACCCTCGAGTATTTTCTGTCCTAGAATGGAAATCATTGAAATATGTAACAATTGATATCGATCGGTACTTAGTTTTGTTTTTTCACACAACATTTATTTGACACGGCACAATACTGTTACTTAGTCTTTGTTGCTAGCTACATTGAAAATCCGGACTCGCACATGTATGTGGTTGAAAATGGTAGGAAAATAAGATTTGCTTTATCGAACAAAATTTTAAATTCATTTTTCATCTAACACCAAAATTTCTCCAGCGATTTTTTAAATTTGAATTTCTCGTATCTAATGTCAAATTAGCCAGGTATTCATATTCGTTTCTTCGATTCTTTGCGAAACTCATCGGGGACATATTTTTCAAACCTCTTCAACAAATTTTGCGCATTTCGAAATTATTCATCGAGAAGGGTTTTATTTGTTACTAGCTGACCCGGCATACTCCGTCCCGCCTATTTTAGTGTTTAATTTAATAATTTAAACATTTCAAATTCATTGATTCCTTGCGATTTGTTTATATCTTTTGAAATGATTGGTATTATCGGAAAGACAACATCCTCGACTTTTGGCTTTTGTACATCACCTCTATTCCGGAAATATATTGAGTGTATTTCAGTTATTTTCGTTGTTTGCCAGAAACTGAAAGTGGTCATCTTCGAATTCAAAATGGTGTCCAGGGTCATTGCTTGGCTTCTTTACATCATTTTGATTACGAACATATCCATATGTAGTTGTATACGGTTATTTTCGGCTGTTTCCCAGAAGTTGCCATTTTACAATTCAAACTGATGTCTGAGGTCAATTTTTAGCTCCTTGCATCATTCTGGATCCGGAGATACTCATACTGGGTGGTATTTGGTCACTTCAGGCTGTTTTCCGGACACCGGAGGTCGCCATCTTACAATTCAAAACGTTGTCTGAGGTCGATTTGTTGTTCAGAAACCGGAAGTCGCCGTCTTGGAAATCAAAATGGCATTTGGAAACAATTTCTGGCTTCTGCGCGTCAATCTGGTTTATGAAACACTCATATTGGGTGTTATTTAATCATTTTCGACTGTTTTCCAAACACCGGAATTCGCCATCTTACAATCCATCATAGGAACCTTTCTCGGCCCCTAAAACCCCTACATACAAATTTTCACGTCGATCGGTTCGGTAGTTTCCGAGCCTATATGGATCAGACAGACAGACAGACCGGACTACATTTTTATAGGTATAGATAACATGCTCGTTCATTTTGTGGAAATTCCTGGATGATATTTTCGATACAATATCTGATTGGGTTTAACAGTTGCCGCTCAAAAACGTTCTTACCTCCGATCACAAACCTCTTTCCACGAGACAACCAGCGTACTTCGGTATAGAGCAGTAACGTAGAATGCTGACTTCCCATCTCTTCACACAACGCTTCGATTATTCTTTGATTTTTAGATCGAACCATGATGAAATTGATTATTGCACCTACACTTTCCTGCAAGACTTCTTCCAACAATGATAACAGTTTCTTCATAGCGAGTGCATGACGATGAAGAATGCAGTGACTGCTATCACAATTTTCTGGCTTTTTCCTAGTTCTTGCCACGACTCCGGAAATATTCCTAACCATAGCTTTTGCACCGTCCCACAGTGGTTTTAAATAACAATTTCGCGAAAAAATTTTCAACTTCTTTGTTTCTGCATGTAACTCAAAGCTGTCTTCAGCAAAGATTTAGATAATTTCATAACAATCAACTTTGCCAATGAGTAAAGCACTTAGCCACTACAGAATTAAGTTCGCGAAATTGATATTTTAAACCACTGTTGTCCTTACATACATTAACACAATTTCCCCATTGAATATTGTTTTC
This sequence comes from Wyeomyia smithii, assembly GCF_029784165.1. NCBI lineage: Eukaryota > Metazoa > Arthropoda > Insecta > Diptera > Culicidae > Wyeomyia > Wyeomyia smithii. The sequence goes on along the minus strand of NC_073694.1, from coordinate 29,326,494 downwards.
CGTTACATATTGATCAGCTTGAGACCTTCAGCCCCCGTTGCTGAATCTTCTTGGAAACTTTCAAAAAATTTAAAGCGTACCATCACAATTACCATCCCAATTACTAGTCCTGCCAATGGATTCATGAATTTACTCAAATTTCCAAATTTTCAATCGAGAAATTTAAGTGCTTTTTGTTTTTGTTCACACAACATTTACTTGACACGGCACAATACGAAAGATCGTGATGTTCGTCATGAGAATCGGATTTCCCTCTCCCGCTCACAAGGTTCATCATTAAAATTTATAGCTTCACGAGAAAATTCAAGCTGAACACTTTGTAGACTAACTAAAATTACTGTCAACTGTAGTATTTTGGAGAAAATGCCCAGTGATGCTCTGAGGCAGCATTTAAAAGTTCATGGAACAATCGTAAGAACAACAAACTATTTTATGTCAAGATATGATGATTATAATTCTTGGTGCTCTAGAGTCACCATGAGCGGGAAAGGGTTAACAATTCCACTGTCTTATCATCAATCATGACATGAAATAATAAACATATCAAACATTAGCGTTGCTGAAAGAGGTTGGCGTTGACGCCGTGGTTAAGATACTGAATCTCTTCGGAGACTCAATCCCCATTGAAGTGATTTGCTACTGTTACGACACTAGTTTATATGTTATTAAATAAGCGCATTTCAACTCTTTTTTCTCTTTTTTAAAAATGATATGTATCAAAACTAGCCCCTCCTAGAAATTTTCCTTAAGTGCGTCCATGTTTGCAAGACAGTAAAAAGCATAAGGGGCCGTTCCTAAACCACGTGGTCATATTTTGATAACTTTTTTATACCCCAGTAACCTCCGTGGTCTTTCGTGGTATTTTGGCCAAACCCCCTCTCAACCCCCTCTTCATGACCACGTGGTTTAGGAACGGCCCCTAACACGTTGAAAATTTATTGCACATAACAGCGCAATAAAATTACTCGAAGCAAGTGTGATTAGCGCAACGAATTAGGAACGACAGTTGCAGCTAGTGCAGCAGCTTTCTATGTTTTGAGTGTCGAATAGCGAGCCGTAATAGTGAAAATGCTAGGCAGTTTCCCCTAAAATGTTGTGTACTACTTACCTGATCTGAACCTGCCGAATTTTAAATGGAATCAATCTTACTGTCATTCAAAAAACCATTTTTACTCACCCATCAAGTCAGCTCACAGCGCGAAATAGCCATTGTTGATGGTTTTCTATCGGCTGGCCTAATGCAAATTTGCAATCTTCCAAGCAATAACAACTTCTTTAGCTTGATATTTACTACCGATACTGGCATCTGTCAACTATCATTAACGGATCCATAATAAAGAAACGAAACTCATCATAATACGATGTTATTAACCGTCAGAGTAGGTAAAACGGACGAATGCGAATCGGAGGTGTCCAAAAAGCATTTGAACCCACAAGCAATGACTATCGATAGCGTGCGGAGTGAATTTGCAAACGTTATATGGGACGATATTTTCATATCACAGGAAGAATTTCAACTCAACGCGGAATTTCATCAACCACGAGCGGCAAGAATGCGTGACTTTTTACAATCATTAGACGTTTTGAACATTGATTGGTACGAGGTGGCCATCGAACATACAACTGATTATAACTCATTGCTGTTTTATTTCACTTTTTTTGATATATTTTCTCGTCACGCTCCAATCGTGACAAAACAACGAAGACTTTTGCATAAATATTAACCTAAGTTAACCTAAGCAAGCGTCGCTCAGACAAAGTAGTACTGCGAATGTTCAAAGCGGTTCACTGGGAAGCGTATCAAGTTTATATGTCCGATATTCAAAACAACTTGGGAAGTAACCCAAAATTGTTCTGGAAATTTATAAAAGGCAAGAGGAAGAATTCTGGTGTTCCAGAAATCGTGGAATACAACGGTGTCGCTTCTACTGATGCTCAATCATCGACAGATCTTTTTGCGGCGTACTTTAAAAGTGTTTCTGTGGTCCCCGTGGCTCTGTGGTTAGCGATGTCGGTCGGCTAGCTCTCTCACACGGTTGTTTTATCGGGTTCGATTCCCGATCGAGTCGAGGATCTTTTCGAACTAGAAATTTTCTCGACTCAGCACTGGGGCACGGTGTATCGTTGTACTTATCCTACACATACAAAATGTGCCAAAAACAATATCGATAACGAATTCTCTCAACTAATCTAGTTGATCGAGACCGCTATTAGTGTTTCTCGAACTAAATTTCTATTTTTAACAACGGCTCCCGTTAACACGCAAGTTCATTAAGCAGACAGAATATGAAGTAGAGAGAACGAAAAATAAGCGAACTCGAAATATGATACAGATTTGGAAAAATATACCGCATCCCGACGGGACTTGAACCCGCAATCTCCCTGTCTCCGGCATGGTGTTTTGACCTACTACGGGGGAACTACGGGGAAACTACGGGGGACGGTGGTGCTGGTTCGCTTATTTTTCGTTCTCTCTACTTCATATACTGTCTGCTTAATGAACTTGCGTGTTAAAGGGAAAAAAGCCGTTGTTAAAAATAGAAATTTAGTTCGAAAAATTTAGCCGTACGGAGCACCTTCCGTAGTTGTGTCGCACTTGCTAGCACGACGCAGACTGACTTTGGTCTCGATCACACAGGTCTATAAGAGTTATCAGCATCAGCTGACTCTTCTGTGTGTGATGAGACATTCCTTTCAGTCTACAAATAACGCTTGCACAGCAGTGTGTGTAGTTAGGGATGAGCAATAGAATAAGTCGGCAGCGGAATGTGATACGATAAAGATTGTGGAACAGTACCACCGCCCTCCGTAGTTTAATTGGTCAAAACATCATGCCGAAGAGATTGCGGGTTCAAGTCCCGTCGGGATGCGGTATATTTTTCCAAATCTGTATTATATTTCCAGTTCACTTATTTTTCGTTCACTCTATTTCACATACTGTATGCTTAATGAACTTGCGTGTTAACGGGAAAAAGTCGTTGTTAAAAATAGAAATTTAGTTCGATTAACTATATATCTTAGTTATTTTTTTGCCACCATCTACTTTTTCCTTCCGTGCTTATCATTGGTTGGTGTTTTCAATTTCGTGCAAGCTGAGGGATCTTAGCTGGGTACTCAAACTGTGGAACGACACGGCAATTCGGATATCCAGTGTTCTGATTCAGGAAGAAATCAGGTTCAGCGCAAATCCTTTCTTTTTATACACCGTTCGTGCCTGCTTTCTTCTTACATAGTTTTTCAATTATCTCAGAGGTTTGGAATTCTACGATCGCGCTTCGTCTTCAGAGGATCATTCGTTGTTGGACTCGTATGTTCATCAACAACCCGGTAGTCGATGGTGGGTTCCTCTGCTTCGATGTCCACTCTTAAGCGTTCTTCAGCAAGTTCCTCCTCGTGTGTATCAGACACTATCGGCTTGAGATTTTCCCCGTTTACTTGGGATATATCTCAGGTTTCGACCCAGAACGGCTGATAAATTCGAACGGTTCTGGACTGAAGTTACTGCACAGTTGGTGGTCCTCGTTGTTTTTTTCGCCACTACCACATCGCCTTTCTTTAACGTACATTCTTTTGCCTGTCTCCGTTTGTTGCACGATTGAGCTACTTTGAGCTTCAGATTCCAGTCTCGATCCTCTATGCCTTCCGAATGCGGTGTGGAATTGTGCATAAGGAGCGAATCCATAAAGCCCATTTCCAGCTTGCATTCTCTGATTCCGGGCTAATAGGCAAGCGCTCAAAAATGTATCTATTCTAGACGCCTATTACGCTCATCCCTGGGTGTCGTTCATGGGTATGGGCAATCAATGACCTAGGCTTGAAGTGGTTCAGGAGATCTCCACGCATGACAACTCTTCCTGTTGCGTGTAGTTCTGCCTTGACTGTTTAAACCATTTAGTATTTTCTGTCCAGGTATTCATTTCCATCTGCAATCTTTCTTGGTACTTCTACAATACCCTTCGCTCACACTCTTCGGTTTTCAAAAGCTTCTTATAGTCGTAATCCGATTTTTCGTGGGTTTTACACCATTGGCATTTAGCACGTGACCGAGAAATTCAATCTCTTTTGCACAATACACACATTTTTAGTAATTCTGGAGTACACCATATTGTTCAAATCTCTTGAGTAACTTCTCTAACCGCTTATCATGCTTTATCCTGGTGGCACCTAACACCACAATATCGTTGAAGTTAAGGTAGGGGAACTGCTCCATTATTCATCTCATTAAGCTGATATTCACAAAGTATGCACGGATTAAACAACAAATTTTCATGAAATCATTGAACAAATAAACAAAATATGCTTACGTGCTCTTATAGAATCGTTCAGTATTGTATATTTAGTTTTGTACAACGCTTCCATATCCATCTCAAAACTTAAATCACTGCTCAATTATTCATCTCACGAAGCACAGTGCAACGTTCCATAGACAAAAATCAAAAAAGTTGATTTCTCATTGAACCAATTCTATATGCTGATATGTTTTATACATGTTTGAGACGTACTGTTATGATATTATTAACCTCGTAAGTTCATCCATACGATTATGAAACGCTCTTATTTGGGATATCCTTCAAACTTTGGAAGTGATTCCCATTGCTCAAGTTTGCTCTTTCAGCCGGAATTCGCGTTTTCGAATGATACCTCTGGAACCAAGAGTGAGCAGTTTATCGTACATATGTCCCTTATTTTTATGTTCAAAACGTAATTTATGTGTAAAACGCATAAAACATTCCTGGCTTAATAATGTATAAATGTTTTGCAACAGTAAACCGTATATTAACATAATCAAAAGGGTATTAAATAAAAATAATAATAAAAACTAATTGTGATGGCGTTCAGTCACTTTTTCATCGCCTATAAATAATTTGAATATGCTTTTTAAGCCTTTTATCTCGTAATGGATAATATTCTTGGAAAATTATCATTCTATGCCTATTTACAAAAAATGACGTTTGAGACATTTTTGCGATTACGTATTTGACATTCGCCAATTATGCAAAGAGTAGCTCTCATCAGTACTTAACATTTTTAGTGTCACAACAAATGAAAAAAAAAAAAACTAGAATGGCTGTTTTGATTTTTGTCCCGCGTTTCCATACATTCAACGCACTGTGCGACGCCCCCATATTCATCACCCTGCAGTGCACTGTTAATCATGAATGAATCACATTGTCATGAATGAACGAAGCCGCAGCCCGTCGTAGTAGGTTACCTAGATATCCGCTGTAGTTGTTTACGTGCAAAACTGGTAACCCAGGTAACCACTACAGTGCTGTCGGTTAACGTCAATTATGTCGGAATAATTCAACATTTTCAGTATGATTTTTACGTATTAACAGAAACTGATTTGGCAACTTCTGATTTTCTTCAACGCAGTGAAAACAGAGAAAATACATACAATTTAGGAATTGTAGAAATTCATCTCATATATTTCTGCTAATTCAAGCTTGTTTTTGGAAATTTGAGGTGAACATTTCAAGTGGTCCGCTAGTGATGAAAAAAACTTTGGTTGGCTGCTGAACGAGTTCCGTTGTAGCCTATACGGCTATATTTTACAATGCGTGGATTTTGTTTTCTGAGGTAGGTGATTGAATTAAATGAGTTTTCGAGTGCAGATGCCCGGTTATAATATCAAATTCAGAGCTTTTAATTGAGTTTTTGTTTGAGAATCCTACTTTATGAGAAATCTGGAGTGAACTAAGAAGACACAGTCCGGAGTGAGGATTTCGGCTGTGCTATCAAGCCTTCTTGAAACACGCAAAGGAATGGCGAGTGTTTTGACTTCGTGTATACATTTCAGGTGTTGCGCTGTGTTGCGGCTGAATTCCGCACTATGATGTCTACCAATTAAAAGTCATTGACCTGCTGGGTAACATTGCTGAACTGAGCGCGATTGTGAACCTCGGATCATTGTCAGACGTCAGACAACAACTGCAGTAGTGAAAACCACAGACGTATTGTAGCGTATTGAAGTCATGTCTACTGCGGACTCCACAAGACCTTACCTCACGTCTATTAAACTTCGCACCCGTACAAAATGTACGTGTGTAAGACCGGTAGCCTTCTACAAGCACGAGTCTCAGGACCATCATCTACGAAGAATGTAAGATTGGCGTATAAGGAAAAAACAATGAGCTGGCGCAACGCTATGGCGAGGTCGCTAGAGCTGGCAGGAAATCATGGTTGTATGCTAACTGAGAAAAGTATCCGTAAGAATCTGTTCTCCTATGTTGGGCAGCTGCATACCTGCATCTGGTTAGGAGTGGACGGCTGAGATATGGAATAAGATTAGGCATCGCGTAACCAGGTAAGGCAGTATACCAAAAGTACCCTACTACGAACAATTTAGAAGTAAATTCGAACGACGAAGGACAACGATTGTAAACGCGGTACTTGGAACATCTAAACTATACTCAAATCGGCATGCATGATACAGCATCCTCACCGGGGACGCAAACATACAGGTTGGGCAGGAATGGTTCTTTCGTACAATTGGGTTGTTTAGCTATACAGAGCACCGCGCAGCATTCGGTTCTGCAAGATCGCTGCTAATAAGTGCGATAAAGACCAGCAACAGGGCCTGCTTTGATAGGCTATGTGCGAGTGCGAGTGCCAATACGGCTGCGATGCTGAAGCGTATCATCAAGGGACTCTTTCCGCGCCACGAGCTAAGCCCTTGGCCTCCGGCGGTCGAGTCTCACGTCCGACGTTCCAGTATCTTATACATAGACCAGGGATGGTTGGCCAGCCTGTCTTTTTTCGGACAGGTGGATCCGGCAGAGACTGGTCTTACTACCGAAGGCTGGGGACCCATTGGCATATAGGCTCTTCTGTCTGCTGGGCACTGCGGGAAAGGTGCTTGAGAGGATTATCCTCAACAGACTGGTGAGGTACACGGAGGGTGTACACGGTCTGGCGAGTAACCAGTTCGGCTTCCGGAAGGGCAGGTCCACGCTGGGTGCCATCTCCTCCGTCACTAAGACGGCGGAGTTAGCACTCCAGCGCGAGCGAAGAGGAATATGCTATTGCGCAATCGTTACGCTCAACAAGAAAAATGCGTTAAAAAGCGCCAGTTGGGACTCAGGAGCGCTCAGGAGCATCCATGTACCGGTGTTGTTGTACAAGATTCTGGAAAATTGCTACCAGAATCGAGTACTTGTTTACAACACGGAGTAGGGTCAGAAGAGCGTTCCAATCACCGCAGGAGTTCCGCAAGGTTCTATCCTAGGTCCGGTGTCGTGGAATGTCATGTATAACGGGGTGTTGAAACTCAAGTTCCCTGTAGGGGTTGTAATCGTCGGCTTTGCAGTCGACATAACGCTAGAGGTTTACGGCAAGACGATCGAGGAGGTCGAGTTGACGGCCGCGCACTGTATACGCAAGGTCGAGGACTGGATGCGCTCCAGGAAACTGAAGCTAGCGTATCATAAGACATAGATCACGGTTGTGAATAATCGCTAATCAGAGTAGACGATGGTCAGAGTCGGAGACCTCACCTCAAAGCGACACAAGGGGCATACAAGGTACCAGAGGATCATTATAGATGATCAGATGGTAGCAGGAATGGTCCAACTCCATGAAGGGTAGATGGACGCACCGACATATTCCGGTAGTATTCGGATGGGTCGGGAGGCGCCATGTATAAGTTAATTTCCACCTGACACAGATCCTGTCAGGTCATGGTTGCTTCAGGCAGTACCTATACAGGTTCGGGCATGCAGGATCTCTCATGTGCCCCACGTGCGTGGATGCGGAAGCGACTGCTAAGCATGTCTTCTTCGTATGTCCTCGTTTTGTGCGTGCGCGGAGCGACATGATGGTAGTGAGCGGGCCAGACACTACTACGGACACCTTAGTTCAGAGGGTGTATGAAGACCCGAGCATCTGGAGGGCGGTTTGTGTAGCCGCCTTTCAAATAGTCCTAGAGTTACAAAGCAGGCGACAGGTTGACCACCGACACGCCAGTGTTAGCTAACTGCCAGTCTCCAGGTTGGTTAGCTAATTACAACGAGACTTGATTGAGCCAGGAGACTTCACAAAGCATAAAAGCCGCTCTCCGAAGCAATACTTAGCGGTCGTCCCGGGGAGTATAATAGGCTGGAGACTGGAGGGTTTTTAGTGGGTCATACCCCACACTACCTGAGGTTGGTCTTTCAATATCTTGTAATAATTCTGGACAAGAAACAGTACTGAACTACTCAACTAGACTTCGCTATAAAGAAGGCAAGTTCAGCTATCTGGGCTTGCAGAACACTGTTTGGCAAGACCTGAGGGCTATAACCACAATTAAGGCTCTGGTATTACATCACCATTGTTCGTATAATCTTCGCGGCCCTCGTACGGTGGCCCAAGTTAAATAAAACGACAGCCCAGGCGAAACTTACCAAAGTTCAACGATCGGCCTGTCTTTCTGTAACCAGTGCCCTGCGCACAACGCCGACTACAGCTATGGACGCCATGCTCAGCTGACTGCCTCTACATCTCCATGTGTAGAAGGAGACAGAGTTTGGCGCACCAAGACTGCGTAGAAATACAATGATGCTCGAAGGTGACCTAACGGGTCATCTAAGCGTCCTGGAGGAGTTCAAGCTAACACCTTTAGTAGCAACAGTCTCGGACTGGATGGTAGCGAAACCAAACATGGACGTTCCATATATGGTGATTGACACAGATCGCCCAATGTGTAACAATGGAGGGCCTAGTCTTCCATCGGGCACTATCCGTTTCTATACGGATGGCTCAAAAGTTGGATCCCAGACTGTGTCAGGGATCTACGGGCCAGGTTTAAAGACCACCATCTCTTTAGGTGAATGGCCAACCGTCTTTCAAGCAGAGGTATACGCAATCGACATCTGTGCTACGATATGTTTAAAGCGCAACTTTAGACATCCCAAAATCGGAATCTTTCCAGACAGTCAGGCTGCACTACTGGCATAAAAGTCTGCCCCATATGTTTCCAGACTAATCTAGGAGTGCAATGCAACACTCAGGGAGCCTCAACAAAGTTATGCTACTTGGGGTACCCGGGCACTGCGGAATCGTAGGAATTGAACTTGCCGATAACCTAGCAAGAATAAAACCTTAACTGTTGTGCAGTTCAAAGATTTCAAGTAGGTAGTAGACAATTTCAATCTTCGTGATAAAGCGAAACAACATTTTCAACTGCTTTTGCAACGATGTATGCAACATGATTTGTGAAGTTCAGTATCGATCAGGTTACCCAGTTCGTTCACCGTCGATTCGCACTTCAACTAGGTATGTGCCTGTCCGAATAGACAGTAGAAAAGGAGAGTCAGCGTCAGGTCAGCGAAGACTTCCAATTGTTGTTGCAGGAAAAATGCGTCGTTTGGTTGTTTTATTGTTTAGTACAATTAAAATCATCGAGAGAGGATAGTTTGAAGCACGTTAGAGTAAAATTGACATAGTTCATGTAAAGCAGAAATAGAAAGGGACTGAGATGACCTCCATGGGAGGAGACAACCCAATAAACAAAAACCAGATTATGCTTAATTAATGCGTCATCGGTTACACGAAAAGCTCCTCTAAACAACGCATACGTAGAGCGTTGCATCAGCAGTAGTAACTGCAACATATACTTGTTCAACTGACGAGCCTTCGAAAGAACTTACCGGACGTAATTTGTTTTGTTATCTATTCTTTTACATAAAATTAGCATTGTTCTGAATGATCAAACATTTTATTTGCGTTTCAATTTCTTGTTAAAATATTTTGAAACCAATTAGAAAATTATATCACCATCACATTCTTATTATTAACTCATGGAATGATTGGCCAGATTTTATCATAGAATGGAGGTTGCTGAAACAAATATATATTTTTTGTTACTGAATCTGGCCTAAATGTTATTATAACAAAAAAGCAACTAAAAGCAGTAATATTCCACTCCACTGCATTGTGCTTAATGTTTGAATTCCACCGTAATAATTTACAAAGCATACATAGCTACGTTCAGTTTTATAAAATGGAAAATGTTTATTTTTTTCAAACTTTCATGCTTATATTTCCACATTATATGCCTAAAATGACTTGAGTAGAGTTTTTCCACATTGATGTGAGTTTATGTAAATCTAATTTGCAAATTCGATGCGTTGTTACCAAAAATCAAACCTTGCGGATTTGTTGATTTCAAATCAATCAAAGTATAAAAGCCTTCAACTAAATACAGAAGAAATAGCAAACGAATAACTTAGAGTTTATAAAACAAAACCGAGAAGAAAACTTCAGAGCACAGTTTGTTTCTGTTTCTTAGAGATTGGTTCTACGATAAGCAGAATGCAGTGGTTTGCCCTTCTACTATTTTTAATTACCTTCATTTTTACCCAACAACACTGCGAAGCATCTTCTGATAATAAGGTATTGATTGGGGACCCATTTTGGGGATTACCTACAAATGAATGAATGATGAAAAACTTTAATTTTTTCAGGAATTTGTAATACAGAAGAGGCAAATTGGAACAATCGATTACTGTCCACCATTCGGTTGTTATTGGATGCCTAATAAATAGCATCGTTTTGTTTTAAAAAAGAGAAGCTCTAAGTTACTATTTTTGTGTATGGATCACTAAGATACATATCATTCGTTGTAGATGAAACACTCCGTTTAGACTAATACAGTTAACATAACAGGAAAGTATTGAAATCCAATGTCAATCTGCCTTGGCTACCGAACTAGTAGACGAAATTTTCCCTCCCTTTGTTTATCGTAAAGCTAAATCGTTAAGCCGAAAACATTGCGTCTGTCAGCACTCAAGGTCGGATCTTAAGCCGAGATTGAATGATGATTTCCCAAACAAAATACCATCCGGCATGATTTGCAACCCAATGTGGACTGGGTTGAAATTTCTTTTTCTGCCTCCCTCACTTTGGAGCTGGCAGATGGACGCAATCTAGTCTCCAACGTTAGACCAACTTGCAAGGAGTAGGAAACCGTAATCGGATTGTGCGGCGGTCTCGAGCCTTTATTCTAGAGTCAAATCAAAAGGAAAAAATCGGCCTACGCAATGACAAAGATTGCCGTTTAATTCAGTTGAGTGAGGTTCGACTGGGGCAGGCGATTTTTTGGAGGGTGAATTTTTCACGTAACTGAAAGCGGATTGTTTGACATGAAAACTGAGCTGAGGTTATGACTCTGTCTAACAGTCACAAATTAAATACCTGAAACTGTTCGAGTGATAAAAACTACAAGAAAACTTCTGGAGCAATATTATTGTTTGTGAATAGACAAGAGTTTGACGTGTTCAATTAGGTTATACGATATCAATAAATTCCATCAGTGCACTGGGACAAAAAAAAATCAAGAGCGGATTTCAAGTTCACTATTGAAGGTAAAAATTCTAAAATTAGCAACAAGCAGCGGTTGAATAAATTTATGCTCTTGCCAAAAATTTCAGAATCAAGAGGGAATCGCCAGTTGAAAGTATCCTATCCAATCATAAGTCCAACTCTATTCTACTCTATATAGCCATCAACGCGCTCGTCAAAATTCAATTACACGCTTTTACGAAATGGATGAAACCGGACGCACGGGTCGTAAATTTTACTATCGACTCTGCCGGCGCGTATTCGAAGATTTTTTTTCCCTCTCGCCTATTTGAGGTGCCAAAAACAACATGAAAGTTTTATCGCGTCGAAGGAAAAATGAGTTTTCATCCCTTCCTGCCTGCCTGCCTGCCATCACCATGTTGTAGTATCAACAAAGCATATGTGAGAAGCGTCGCCCCGACACTAGATCAATGTTTATGGCGTGGCGCCGGCAATCAAACAGCAATTCATTACACCCGAGACGGTGCCCTACTGGGCAAAGTGCCCATTAGTTCGCGGATTTTGAACGACATGAATAGAGCGCGCAACCAAAACCCCAAAAGCCTCATCGCTCATGTTCTCGACAGGCGGGCGGCTGGGGAGTACCAACTAATTTCCACCACCCTTTTTTTCGCTCATTCAATGCAAGGTGTAAAGTGGAAAAAACACTTTCCCCAAAGATAACCGCACTACAGAACTGAACTGGGAGTTATGTCGGCTGTCGGTTATGATCAATTCAGTTTTTTTTTTTCATTCTGCTCTTTTATTTCGCTCCGTTGGAATGTTTGAATGAGTGTGAAAAGCCCCCTCTCTTCCCCACCTCACCATTCTATCACACTTGGATATAGTTGGCTTCTATCGTTCGCGTCATCAACATCCCCATCGATTGATGGATGACTCCCGGTTTCCCGGAGGGAAAACTGGTTGTCGGGGGTGAACAGCGAGAGACTCGTAACTGCCAAGCTGCTGCCGAACGAGCGAGCGACGCGTCAGCAATTTCCTTTTTCGATCGGAAAAATGTGCTTACTTTCCTGTGCCGCCTGGTTCTGTGTGTGCAGCAGCAGTATGGACGATTAACCGAGACGCAAACGATGATGTTCGTGCTCTGGTAGCGCAGATAAGCATCATCGTGCGAGAGACTACGGAAGTTGTACTGTCGCGGTCTGGTGCTGGGATGGAGAAGACGGAGGGTCAATTGTTGTGTTTTTGATCAACTAGCCGGAGAGATTCTGTTTCAATCGCTGAATGTTGGGAAAGGCGAACGAGGAAAGTTAAAATTATAATTGCCTCGAAACTCGAAGCAGTTAGCAAACTTTTGTGAAAAAATCAAGTAATTATACCATCTTCAAAAGGAATATTCCAATCCAATCAAGATTTGTTTTACGGTACCTGACTCCATATAATAATCCGTACAATAACTTTCATATTTTTTTCGTTTGTGTTTTTATTGTGCCGTAGGTAATGTTAGGAAACTTGCTTTAGTTAATATATTTTTGAAATAAGGTCCATCGTCTGTACAATTTGATTATCCTCACGTATCACGGCTCAAAATATGGGATAAAGTATATCTGTTCGCGGACAGCCGATATCATCGGGACAGGGCGTTGTTTGAATAGGCTCGTCATCCAGAAGCTAACACAGAAATTAGTTAGACATGTGTGAATTTTTTCCATCACAATTTTCTATTATAAAAAATACCTGATATTTTGGAACTGCTTCGCATTTTTGCTGAACCAGCAAAACACAGGCTGCGAATAATATTCTCATCCACTTCATTCTGACGTTCCCGTTCGAGTTCTGAATGATTTCGAAAAAATCGTTGGTTTTTATAGGGTTCCAGGTGTGAACCGATTCGTGTTGCATTTTAGCCGTGTAGAATTCATTCGCAGGCATAAAAACAAAACAAATATCTTGACTAATTTGCAGAGCGGCAGGAAATCTCCGTTATTCCGCAATATTGATTCACATCTGAACCTTCAAAACACGAGCGGCACTGACGCAAAATTTCAACTGATTGAATGCGAACCTTCTTGTTTCTGAATCAATCCGGGATTCTCTTGGTAGAAGCTCTCAAGAATTTTAGAGCGCGACATTTCGACATATTCGAACATTATAAATTTAATGCAATATTGAGGAATGAAGCTAATGGTGAACAATACATAGTTATAAAAGAACCCTGTAAGTGGCTCATTACTTCATCAAATTGTAGAATTAAATCATGTTTTTTGTACCATCTGGTTCCTTCTAGGTCGAAAAGAAAATTTCATGCGTGTTTAGAAATACCGAGGCCATGACTTCGACTCTAGACTAATTGATGCAAGTTTTCTCTGGATACAAAATCTCGCAGACATTTTCGAATAACAAATCTTGTTCCTAAACTTATCGCTCGAAGCGACAATGCCTCCGAGAGGCATAGTACGCAAACCAGATTTCTGTTATGTTTTCGTCCATTTTGAGGAAAAATACGGCAAGGTAAATAGCCCTAGGGTTGTATGGAATGGTGACGTGGGACTAAACACTGTAATTAGGGGATTTTTTGTTACAAAATTTACAGAGTCTGCAGACAGAATCAATGTGTTTGTTCAGCGACTGTACGTATTTTTATTTTCAGCTTCCCCTGTAAATCAATTTTTGAAATATATTCAACAACACTCGAAAAAATATCGTTTATATTTGGCGATATTATGCCTGTAGTATATTTTGTGCAAACAATATGTATTTGACAAGACACAAGCATATCGTGCTTGTTGAAGAAGCACCAAGAATTTCTCGTAATGCGTCAAAGTCAGAATTAACTCTATATCCTCAAAAACCAAATCCAAAAATACTTACGTTATCATAATGAATGGTTTTGTCTTATTTAACTCTGATTAAATCAAATCTATAATATGGATCTTACCTTCAAAATAATATGGAAGCCCTTACAGAGGTTCATGATTTGGCAAACATAAGAAGATATGTTTAACAAAATAATAACAAGTTCCAGCAACAAATCGCAGCAATCCACAATTACATTTTTGTTTTTTGCTTGACTTTTTTTTCATTTGCCTACAACTACATTCGGTATATTACGAAGACAGCATACATACATTTATTATGGTAAAGCTTAGAATAATAATATATCATCTAACAATTTCGAAATGTAAAAAGAAATTCTGAATGAATCTTAGTAAATAAATCAAAAATTCACAAGCATTCGCCGGCTCTTATTCTTCTAAAAATGTGTATATTTGAGAATTAACTCTTTCAATACTATCCGGTCACGATAATTTAGTGAATAACGAAGATGAAATTAAATAAATATCCGTTGCAAAAAGTTCTTGTCGAGTAATTTATGGTAATCATATTTACGAGATAAACTTTCAATCACCATCAGCAGCAGCATTGCAGTTTTTTCTCGATTGCACTCAAATAGAAATGTACGAACAAAAGTGTACCATCGCAATACGAATAGTCCCGCTGTAGTACGAATAATAGCGCTGCAGTACGAATAGAAGTGTACCGCTGAAACGTACGAATAGAAGAGTACCGCTGTAATCATAGACGACGAGAGACCTGCGGCTCTTCACTCCACTGGTACTGTTGCTTTTACCGGCATGTTTTCTTTCAAGACATCCGTTTTTATTACTTTCTGAAGCAGGTATAGAAATTGTTCAAGGATGGGGATTACTTCAAACTTTTCGGAAAACTTGTACCTTCGAGACATCATATTAGTCTAAGCTCATGGAAGCAAAATTAAATTGACCTATTGGGACGGGGAGACTCTGTCAATTTTTATTTCGATATTGATACATAGAATATCACAAGATACGGATGGTGTCCATTAACGTCGTCTGTGCTAGGAATGTTCGCATGTAATTGGTTCATTGTTCGCGTAAATTTGTCATTGAAACTTTTTATCAATTTTACCACTTAGCAATGAAATTAGAATGAAAACTAGTATATTACAAAATTGTTATACATTTTATCTATCAAACAACATACTGGTTATTGTTATACATTATGTGGTTATTCTGTTATTAACATTTGCAATCTGACGCACAATTTGCCAATTTCATTTCCAGTTTTACAGAATGCATCCCAGTATAGTAAACAAAGACTAACGTCTAAAATTTAAAGTTAAAATTGGTCGACGTTTTTAAGCCCGCTTGTGTGTCTGTTTTGTCGGCCGTTCGGATGCAGATCGTTTCGAGCGATAGATGATGATAACAAGACTAACTAATCTAAAGCCACGAAGCCATAAAAATAACAATCAAAACCATCATAGAAGTAACAACGGCAACAAATACATTATGGTTGAAAATTATATGGAATACTTTTTTGGCCTTTTTCGAGTTTGTTCTGAGATTGGTTCTGAGGGCTCATCCCAGGTTTGCAAACGGTCAACACTTTCATTTGGTTCGTTCCGTTAGTGTGCATCGCAGTAGGTTTTTGGTTGTAAATGTGGAACGACCGTCGGCTCTTGCACGCAAACCAAATGGTAGAATAACATTCGCGCAACGGAGAGCTGCCAATTGTCATTGATGATTGATGGCGTACAAAATGTCAAAATACGTTTGGGGAAAAACAGTCATGGTGGCAAGTACTCGCTTGACATGTTCGTTCACGAATGTATTTAGATAGCGAGCTTAGCCAACGTCAGAAGCAAATGAAGACAAATATCGCAGTTAAAAATTGTTCTTGGACAGATTTTGAACGACTTAAATAATCGACAGTAGGTAAACTGTTTAGCCCATCTGCAACCCTGCGCATGTTGCCAATGAGATGCTATTTCTAGCATTTCCCATGTGCACTAAGGTCGCTTTTTACGCGTTTTTTTACGCGGGTTTCTTTTTACGTGGCTTTTTTTACGCGGATTTCGGTTTCCCTTCATTCTGAATGCAGAATTAACGCTGGGTTTTTACGCGGATTCCGGAATTTACGCGGTTTTTTTTACGCGGTTGTTTCTTTTTTTTTTTTTTTTTATTCTCGCTTATTTTCCGTCGGTCTATTTCCGCCACTGTTGTGGCCAATTACCGACGCCCAGGGAGGCGACTCCACACCCAGGTCCCTAACTCACGACCCGTTGATTAACGGACCGGCGCCAACGGCTTTACTTCCTCATGCGATGGAAGGCGTGATCCCAGAGATTTTTCGCCTCAGAAAATCTCCCGGTGTTGGCTAGGATTGAATCTAGACCAGTTAGGTTGGTTGTGAGTGGATCACGCCACCTCACAACCATCAACACCTATGTCGGCGGTGGGATTCGAACCCAGGCGTCGAGCGTGGTTGGCGGAGACGTTACCAACCACACTAGGCCCCCGCCCTACGCGGTTGTTTCTTACGCGGCATGTATCCCCCGCGTTAAAAGCGACTTTAATGTACTGTTGCTATGCACTCTCAGACTAGTTTGGAAACACATGTGGCAGACTTTAATGCCAGTAGTGCTTTTGACTGTCTGAAAATATTCTAATTTTGGTATGTCTACAGTTGCGCTTTAGACATATCGTAGCACTGATGTATATTGCGTATTCCGCTGCTTGAAATACGGTTGGTCACTTAATCAAAGAAACAGTGGCCTTTATACCTGGTGCATACATATATCCTTGATCCAGTCTGGAATCCGATTTTTGGGCCATCTGTGTAAAAATAGACAGAGAGAGGGCAACACTGCTTTTAATAGTGTAGAGTCAATCCTGTATTGACTCGTAAAAAAGCCTAATTTTAGTGGTGTAATTGGGACTACGGAATACCGTGTGATAGTGGAAGTGAAGGCTTGCATGAAAGCTTGTGTGCAGGTCCGAGTGGACAGACAGTGCTGCTGTTTCCACCGTAAGTGGAGCAAATGCATTGCATATAAATGTCTTTTATTTTTCTTTATTGCTTATATTTTTTAATTTGTCATTAATACTTTTAATTTAATTTTCTTAGTGTTGCAATTGGGTGCCGATCGATTGACACATTATTTATTACAAGATTAGCAATTTGTCATCAAATTTTAGGTAATATTCTGGTACACACATGTGTTATATTGCGGTACGTATATATGGTAAGATTTATTCATTTTTCTTTTTGACACTCCTCTAGTCAATAAATAAAACACAATATAAATACTGGTCAATTTTTTTA
This sequence comes from Wyeomyia smithii, assembly GCF_029784165.1. NCBI lineage: Eukaryota > Metazoa > Arthropoda > Insecta > Diptera > Culicidae > Wyeomyia > Wyeomyia smithii. The sequence goes on along the minus strand of NC_073694.1, from coordinate 29,309,064 downwards.
AATAAATTTATCAAAAGAATTAAAAGTGTGAAAATAAAAATAGAATCTCTAAGGTTCTAATATTATTTTGATGCGGGGATTAACGAATAGAAAACTACTCCGGAATGTACTGCAAGTACTCAGTCATTCTGTAAAGGGTCTTTGGAAGGTCGGTAGAGCTAACACCTTCTAGAACCCGAAACTAAGGTAGTTGCAGAAATGAAAGATAATTGCAACTGTCTCTTTTTCATTCTATCACTGCTAGACAGTGGAATCTAGTAAGGTTTCCACACACACATATGTGTAGAAATAGACAGTGACCGATAAATGTCAATCACTTTATAGTGAACATCAATGTTTGGCTTCGCTTCCATCCAGTCCGAAACTGTTGTTACAAAAGAAGTTAGCTTGAACTCTTTCAGGATGCTGAGGTGACCTTTGCAGCCTAAGTGTGCCAAGCTCTGCTTCCTTCTTCACATGTAGATGTACTGGCAGTGAGCAGAGTATGGATCACCATACGCGGGCTACGTAGGTTACACGTGGCCGAGCAATGGTTATGTAAGACCAGTGCGCGAATTATGATTTTAGCCTCCAGGTCTTGCCGAAAAGTGTACTGCAAGTCTAGATAGCTGAAGTTGTCTTCTTGATAGCGTAATCCAGGTTCCCAGTCCAGTTCAGCTTCACATTCAGAATGTTCCCAAGATATTTGGTTTCATTGCAGAAACCCATTCTTACCCCATTCAATAGCGGAAGAGTGTTTGAATGCATCCTTCGCTTGGTAAAGGGTATTATGATCGATAGGGTATGTTAAGAGCCGTTTTAGCTGCAGTAGCTTGGTAGAACGTCTATCACCAATGACCCTAACAGTGGAGAGAATACCCTTTCACTACCCCTACAGTGACAGATGTATCTCTTAATGCAGCTATTGCTTATTGATGCTTATGGAGGGGAAGTCCTTCAGAAACTCGCTGCGGATATATTTATCCGTAATAATATCGATCAACTTGAGGAGAGTTGACATCAGACTTTTGAAAGCTCTGGGAAATGTTTTGTCTTTTTTGGCCCGGCTTTGGTACGCCAGCTGACCAAAGCGTCCTTTGCAAGATGGAGGTTAACCTGAAAGCAGCGTATGCTGCTCACATTAAGTGGACGACAACTCCTCCATCGGGTCTAGTTGAGTTCTAATTGGCGGACGGTTTCCATCAGCAGTGGGCTGTCTGTGCACCCTTAGCAACAGGCTCAACAGGGTTCTCAACAGAAGAATTCTCTCATTGGTCAACGAGTTGTAGAACTGTAGTGGCCTTGGCCTAGAAATCTCTTCAGGTGCCTACGTTGCGATTGGGAGAGCCGTTTTACACCAGCACCACGAGATGACTTAGGTTTCTCTTTGATCGGAAAGGTAGTCCGGATGGCTCTTATCTTTCCCGCTAGGTGGACCAAGGGTTAAGGTCGAAGCACAATTGATACGTTGCGGCTGTGTTTGCAGTAATTTGACAGTCTGCTCATATATTTTCTGTCAAATTAACGTCAACGCAAAGTTTTGAAATTATAAGATTTTCCCAAACACTTTTTTTTTTAATTTTCTAGAGACAACACCAGATTTCAACGTTTTTTTTATTTCTACGTCACTTGGTTTTTAAAAATTCGATTTCGACAATTTCAGTGCGTTTTTTTTCATCAGGCCTAGTGTGGTTGGTAACGTCTCCGCCAAGCACGCTCGACGCCTGGGTTCGTATCCCACCGCCGACATAGGTGTCGATGGTTGTGAGGTGGGGTGATCCACTCACAACCAACCCAACTGGTCTAGATTCAATCCTAGCCGACACCGGGAGATTTTCTGAGGCGAAAAATCTCTGGGATCACGCCTTCCATCGCATGAGGAAGTAAAGCCGTTGGCGCCGGTCCGTTAATAAACGGGTCGTGAGTTAGGGTCCTGGGAGTGGAGTCGCCTCCCTGGGCGTCGGTGATTGGTCACAACAGTGGCGGAACTAGACCGACGGAAAATAAGCGAGAATAAAAAAAAAAACGTCAACGCAACGCAAACGTACCCCCCGCTCCCTATCAGCTTTGTTTTAGTAGAATTAATGACAAGTCTCAATCTCACAGCTTCCCTCTTAAAAGCCACGAAGGCCTCCTCCAAGGCCCTACGGTTAATACCGATGATATCGATGTCGTCCGCAAAACGAAGGAGCATGTGAGATTTCGTGATGATCGTACCGTTTCTTTCTACGTTTGCTCTTCATACTGCACCTTCAAGGGCAATGTTAACACAGTAATTTAGTGAGCGCATCCCCCTGCTTCAGTTCATCCAACGTCATGAGCTGCACCTCTACAGTTGTAACAATCCAATCGATGACCCTTCTTATAGATAGGGCATATGGGGCCTTCCTACCAGTCGTTCGGCATTTGTTCATCCGCCCAGATCCTTGATATTATCTGGTGGATCGGATAGTACAGCCGCTCGATTCCTACTTTTAGAAGTACCGTCCTTACCAGCGGCCTTGCCGTTTTTCAGCTCACTATAGACTGTTCCGAAAATTATAAATACATCTTCTTTCTTGAATAAAACAAAAATACAGGATTTTTCGGGTCATTTTATTTTAAAATATAGATAATAAGTGTTTTCTTTCCAGTTTCAATTCAAGTTGGGATTATTTTTCGTAGGATACGCGAGTTCTCTAACTTTTCTCTTAACACTACTCATAAGCTTTTGCACAGTGTGTTCTCCGACCATTTTTACCACTTTAAGCCAATCTTTTTTAAATTTTTCAACATTGTCCGCTGGTTTGACATATTTTCTCAGCTTTGCTTTGGTCTTTGGTTTCAATAGGACGAATTTCAGGGCAGTTTGGAGGATTCATCTCCTTTGGGACACATGTGACATTATTTGTTTAATACCACCCTAGTGCATTCTTAGAGTAGTGGCAGGAAGCAAGATCGGGCCAAAAGATTGGAGGATTGTTATGCTGCTTAACCACGGGTAACAACTTTATCTGCTAACACTCTATCACGTAAATTTTACCATTCATTGTGTCATTCGTAATGAATCGACGAGATATTTTCCCACATTCACAAATGGCCTGCCAAACCATTACCTTCTTGCCGAATTTTTCGGTGTAAATGGCTTTCACTGGTCCAGAGACATCCTTTCCCTTCGGTGATGTATAAAATTGCGGTCCTGGCAGAGTCTTATAGTCCAGTTTTATGTAAGTTTCGTCATCCATGATAACACACCCCATTTTTTTGGTCAGAAGTTTGTCATAAAGCTTCCGAGCTCTCGGTGCCACAGATTCAGCTTGTTTTGGATTTCGTTTCGGCTGCTTCTGCTTCCGACGGGTCTGCAGACCCATTCTTCCCTTGGCAAGCATAACGTTACTCGCCGAGGTTCCAAGCTTTCTCGCCAAATCTCGTACTGATACTGAAGGATGCCGCTTGTAGTATTCCTTAACCTTTTTGTCCATTGTGGGATCAACAGGCCCGGGTTTTCTACCACGTCTTGGGGCATCAGTAAATGTGCACTCTTCACAATACTTCCGCAATGCGGTTTGAACTGCTCCGGCACTTATACCTTCTTCTCTGGCTAATTTTCTTATAGAAAGACCACTCACGGTGCCCCATTTGTGCACAATTCGCTTTGTTTGCTCGGGAGAAAGGCCACGCATTTTCAAAATTTCGCACTAAATGTTAGAGAAAATGACAGCATCTGTTTCTTTTGGATGTAAACAACAGGACGCAGCCAACGTTTGGTTGAATACCGCACGTTATTTGAAATGACGGTTGATCGTAAGTGTATTTATAATTATCGGAACGGTCTATAATCGCTTTTTTCACCTCCATCTGTGTTAGTGGCTCCACAGTAGGCTGTTCCAAAAAAATCTATGTTGAAAAATTCAAGGTGCTCAGCCCTAAATTGGAAGATAATATTATTTATAGCATTTTTGTAGATTATTTCGACTTTCTAAAATACCGTTTTCAGGTTGCCCAAACGTTTTTTTTTTAATAGTTTATTTGACACGGCACGATACAATTTATGTTTAACTGAGCCAAGTACATTTTTTTTAAATTCTAAATTAGCAGGGAAAAGAGGGAGGCCTTTTCTTTATTCTCGCGGCCGACTACGAGCTAGTGGGGATTTAAGGTGAGAGGATGGGAGTTACAATTTTGATTTTAACTATATTGAGTTATACGATTTATTTATTTGTACATGGCTAAGCAGTGATGTTCTATTTGAGCAGTTTGGACTGAGGTGTCTGCGTGAACATAAAGATGCCGAGTCTTCGTTTGAGTGTCTCAAGCTTAGTGTATCATCTTCTTTCAGCGTGTAGCGGGAATGGTAATCTAACAAATAGATAGAACAGTTTCATATTTTAATACCAGCGTGTTTTATGAACACGTATAGCTGTGTCATGTACTGGAGATCACCGCTTCCCAGAATGTCTCTAACGGGTACGTTCGGTTGTTTTCCTCGGGCCCGAAGGGAATCTATAAGCTCAGACCTAACACCACAGTATTCGGTACACGACCAAACAACATGCTCGATGTCATGGTAGCCATCGCCACAAACGCAGTGATTACTGTCTACAAGCCCTATACGAAAGAGATGCGTGTTTAACGTGTAGTGATTGGACATAAGTCTGGACATCACGCGAATGAAGTCCCGACCTACATCCAACCCCTTGAACCATGCTTTCGTCGATACCTTAGGAAAAATGGAATGTAGCCACCGTCCCAGTTCATCTGAGTTCCATGATGATTGCCAACTGTTGAGTGTTCTCTGACGCAAAATGCTATAAAATTCATCATAAGCAATTGGTCTTTCATAAATATCGCCGTCAATAGCACCTACCTTAGCTAAAGCGTCAGCCTTTTCATTGCCCGGAATGGAACAATGAGAAGGGACCCACGCTAAGGTAACCCGGTAATTTTTATCTGTTAAAGCACTTAAAAACCGCCGTATTTTTCCCAGGAAATACGGGGTGTGCTTCACAGTCTTCATCGATCGCAGAGCCTCAATGGCACTGAGACTGTCTGTGAAGATGAAGTAGTGGTTTATGGGCAGGGTTTCGATGATCCCAAGAGAGTACTGAATGGCAGCAAGTTCTGCGACGTACACGGAAGCAGGAGCATCGAGTTTGTAGGAGGCGGTAAAATTTTCGTGGAAAACACCGAAGCCAGTGGACTCATCTAGATTAGATCCGTCAGTGAAAAACCTTTTATCATAACTAACATGTTTAAACTTATTGGAAAAAATCTTAGGGATCTCTTGGGGTCGCAATTGATCCGGGATACCAGAAATGTCTAGTTTCATGGTGGTTTCGAAGAATATAGCATTATTAGAAGTAGCTAAAAGTGCGACATTGGAGGAATCGTATGAAGAAAGATTAATATCTTGAGCCATATAGTCAAAATATAAAGTCATAAATCTGGATTGAGATTGAAGGTCGACCAACCTCTCGAAATTTTCAATTACTAATGGGTTCATAACTGTGCATCGAATTAGCAACCGGTAAGGCTACTGTCATACTGAGGTGTCAAATGAAGTGAAGCGTTGAGCGTTTGAGAAGCGGAATAAACAGAAGCGTTGGGTGAAGCTTCCTATGACATACTGGAGCGAGCGTCGCAAATGCGTTGTGTTGTCATATTCCTAGATTCCAGTAGCGGTTTTGTTTGAAGGAAATATGAATTCGTCCAATGAAGATTTTTTTGCTTCTTCAAGCACGGAAAATTACGTTTTAGTAAACATAGAGATTTTTTCATGAAATAAAATAATATTACTGAAGTGAGTTGCGCTACAGACGTAGTAAAAATATAAGAAATTATTCTGAATTTTAAACCCGTTGACCCCGAGCAACGTTCAACTAGTTTATAATATCTGTTAGGATTTCAATAACCCATGTGAGCACAGCTAGTTACTCAGCGGCTTGCATTTTCGCGACCAAAGAAGTTCAGCATGCTAAATTTCTGGCCATTCGAATAAAAACTCAACAATATCAATCGATAATATCAGTGCTATTTTCCCGACGACCTGAAAATTTTTCCCGATAGTATTTTCTATCCTACTTTTTTTCTTTTTTAAGATTTAAGACCAAAATAAAGCAAATATTAAGTACCTGGCGATATCAGGTTTAGTCTGAACATGGATTTACTGCACAACCCTCTTCTAAACATTTTAACATTTTCTAAACGAAAATGTATTTTATTTGCTTTTTTAAATTACCAAACCAAAACAAAGCAAATATAAAGCACCTGGCGATAAAAGATTTAGTCTGAATATGGTATTACCGCGTACATATACGCGCGTCAAAACACTACTCGTTCTGTTTCGCCGCCTCTATCGACGCGTCTTTGCCGCTCCAGTATGACCGGTTTAGCGTTTCATATAGACGTTCAAAGAAGTAGCTCGGACGTTTCTGCGACGCTTCTTGCTTCGCTTCATTTGACGCCTCAGTATGTCAGTAGCCTAAGAGAGATTCCAAAAACGATGTTTCAACGGAAGAATACCCGCTAACACTTCAAGACTCATCGTATGGGTCGACTGCATGCAGCCCAAGGCAATACGCAAACAACGATATTGTATTCTCTCTAATTTTATAATGTGCGTGTTCGCGGCGGAGCGAAAGCAGAAACAGCAGTACTCAAGAACTGACAATATCGTTGTTTGGTATAACCTTAGAAGGTCTCCTGGGTGAGCACCCCACCAAGTTCCGGTAATCGTACGAAGAAAATTAATCCTCTGTTGGCATTTTTGTGTCAGATACCTAATATGACAAGCCCAGGTGCATTTGGAGTCGAACCAGACCCCGAGATATTTAGCGACTAAAACCTGAGAGATCGTTTTACCCGTTAGTAGGAGCTGCAGCTGAGCTGGGTTATGCTTCCTAGAAAAAACGACCAGCTCAGTTTTCTCCGGAGAGAATTCGATACCCAGCTTAAGAGCCCATTCAGACAAATTGTCTAAGGTATCTTGCAATGGTCCTTGCAGATCGCTAGCCTTGCCACCAGTAATGGATACAACGCTATCGTCTGCAAGTTGCCTTAGCGTGCATGAATTTGCAAGACATTCATCGATGTCATTGACGTAAAAATTATATAAGAGAGGACTTAAACATGAGCCCTGGGGGAGGCCCATGTAACTAATTCGGGAAGTTGTCGAATCGCCATGTGAGAAATACATATGCTTTTCTGACAACAAATTGAGCAAAAAGTTATTCAAATTTGGTGAAAGTCCCTGCGAATGAAGTTTCGCGCTTAAAACTTCTACAGAGACAGAGTCAAAAGCCCCCTTAATATCCATGAACGCAGAAGCCATTTGCTCTTTTCGAGCAAAGGCTAGTTGAATTTCAGTAGAAAGCAACGCTAGGCAATCGTTCGTCCCTTTGCCCCGGCGAAAGCCAAATTGAGTATCTGAAAGTAACCCGTTTGTTTCGACCCATTTGTCTAACCGTAAGAGGATCATTTTCTCCATTAATTTTCGGGTTTCCCGGGTTTCCGAATAGCAATGACTTTTACCTCCCTCCAGTCATGCGGAACAATATTTAGCTCAAGAAACTTGTTGAACAAATTCAACAAGCGTCTTTTTGCAGAGTCGGGTAGATTCTTCAACAGGTTGAAATTTATTCTATCTAACCCTGGAGCCTTATTGTTGCACGACAGGAGAGCCATTGAAAATTCCAACATCGAAAATGGAGGCTCTTCCGTAATTACTAATAACGCGTCGCGAAAGGTTTTCTGTTCCGGTACAGAGTCTGGACAGACCTTTTTGGCAAAATCGAGTATCCAGCGATCTGAATACTCCTCGCTTTCATTCGAAACGTCACGGTTCCGCATGCGCCTGGCGGTATCCCAAAGAGTGCTCATCGCTGTTTCCCTGGACAACGCGTTTACGAACCGCCGCCAGTACCCGCGTTTTTTCGCCTTTACTAAGCTCTTCATCTGCCTGCCCAGTGCCTCGTACTTTCGAAGCAGGTTGACAGTGCCGTACTCCCGGTAGTCCTTATACGCCGCGGACCTTCGCGCGTACAGCTCAGAGCACTCTTTGTCCCACCATTTGTTGGAAGGGCGCTGTCTAATCGTTACCCCGGGTATCGGTTTCGTCTGAGCTTGAGTCGCGGCGTCGATTATCAAGCCAGCTAAGAACGCGTATTCTTCCTCCGGAGGAAGTTCCTCGTGAGTCTCGATAGATTGCGCTATAATAGACTCATAACACTTCCAATCAATATTACGTGTAAGGTCGTAGGAAATATTGATTGGGTTCGGGGGAGTTGAACCATTAGCAATTGATATAACGATTGGAAGATGATCACTACCGTGGGGATCATTGATAACTTTCCACTGGCAATCTAACGCTAGTGATGTCGAGCAAAGGGATAGGTCAAGCACGCTTTCGCGTGCTGGAGGATTAGGTACACGTGTCGCTTCCCCAGTATTCAAACGTGTCATATTGAAGTCGTCGATTAAGTTTCAGATTAAAGAAGATCGGTTGTCGTCGTACAGCGACCCCCATAGCGAACAGTGAGAATTAAAATCTCCCAATATCAAAAAAGGCGCGGGAAGCAACTCTGCTATATCAGTGAGATGCTTCTGTTCAATCCGCGCGGATGGAGGCATATATAACGAAACAAGGCATAGGTCTTTTCCATTCATATTCGTTTGAATGGCAACGACTTCAATATTCGAGATCGAGGGGAGGTCGATTCGGAAGAAGGAATAGCACTTTTTAATCCCTAAAAGTACCCTCCCACCGTGTGAGTCTCGATCTCGACGAATAATGTTAAAATCGTGGAAATTGAGTTGATCGTTTGAATTGAGAAAGGTTTCACAGAGCGCAAATGCGTCACAATTGTATGTATTTATTAAATGAGAAAATAGATCGAATTTGGGGATGATACTTCTGCAATTCCACTGTAATACAGTGATAAAATTCCTAACCTCTTCCGCCGTATTAGTCATCGAAAGATATGATAGCTGAAATGAGGGGCCAAGTTGCTGCTAGTTGCATCAAAAAGGTTTTCACTGTAAAAAGAAGGGCAAGAAGAATATTTTGTAGGGGATCTGGTATGTTGAATGTTTTAAATATCCAGTCCACAATATCAGAAAATTTTATGAACCCTGTTTCTTTATTATCTTCTGATCGAGAAATGGGTGCACGAGGGGTTTTTGGTGCCCCAGGAAGCGGTGGGTACTCCTGGTTTGATTTAAAATTAAAACCGGGAGGTACTTGCTTCGGTTTTTCTTCACCGCTTCCTTTTTGTGTTGGCTTATTGGTCATTCCGCTAGGGGTTATCTTGCGACCTTTGCGAGAAAGATTAGGAGAGTTGATCATTCTCCTCTTCCTAGATCCCTCTGGCAAGGCATAGGAACACCCTTCGACGGGATCGTCAGATGTACCCTCATCAGTTGGCAAGAAGGAAAAGATGTTTCCTGTCAAGGGTGGCTCAGCCCTTTTAAGCATTTCTGCAAAAGAGCGCTTTGATCGTTCCTTAAGGAAACGCTTAATTTTTTCCTCGCGCTGTTTGTACGCGGGACATGCCGGAAGGTCATGCCGAGTTCCCTCGCAATAAAGACACTTTTCAGTATCCCCACTGCAAGCGTTCTCAGCATGATTGCCTCCGCACTTGCTACAGCGTGCCTTGTTGCAGCAGTAGGTGGCTGTGTGACCTAACTGCTTACAGTTTTGGCAATGCATGACCCGCGGTACGAACAGGCGTACAGGTAGACGAACCCTGTCCAAGCGGACGTAGTTCGGCAGCGCGGATCCGACGAATGTTACTCGGAAGGAATCCGAAGGGAGGAATTTCTTCTTCCCTTCTTCGATGGATACTGAATGCAATTGCTTGCAATCCAGTATCTTTACACTTTGCATCAAGGGGTTTTTAAAACAGCCAACTCCATGACGCAAAATATCATCGACAGTGAGATTCCCCTCGGTAACCACACCGTCGATTTTTACATCCTTGGCAGGGATGTACACGCGATACTCTCTCGTGAAGAGCTCGTAGCCAGCAATTTCGTTTGCTTGCTTCAAGCTACTCACGACAACTCGCAGTTTGTTCGGCCTCACCTTCGTAATCTCGGTTACGGCCGAAAAATGTTTTGCCAGGTCTTTGCCAATTTGAATAATATTCAATGGCTTCTTTATGGGCCGGAAAAAAACAACGTAAGGACCGCCAGCGGTATCTGGGTAAGCTTTTACCCGTACTTCCGGTACTCTTGGTACAGGACTTGGCAAAGGGGAGGGCACAGGGGAAGGTAGGGGTGAGCTGATGGGAGAAATTTCAATTTCTTCCCCGTTTGTTTCCACATCCAGGAAAAGTTGCACCTGCATGTCGTCCATTTTGCGGGAGCGTTACGCTCTACCGCACACAAACGATAAATATTCGAATATGGGGGGAGGGGGGGGGGGGGTTCAAGCAGTTGATATTAAATTTTAAAAACAATTTTTCAATCTACAATGGATCAAATAAAAAAAAGACAGTAATACTAATACTAATAACAATAGTAATAATAGTAATAATAATAATAATAATAATAATAATAATAATAATAATAATAATAGAAATAATTGTAGTAATAATAATAATAATAACAATAATAATAATATCAATAATAATATTAAAAATAATATAATAACATAGTAATAATATTGATAATTATAGTAAAAATTCTAAGATAATACTTCACCGAACGTCTAAGTCACGACCTCACGGCTGATAGTTGGATTAATCGAGTGTCTCCGCAGAACAAACAATGACGATCCAGCTTCGTGTTGTGACACAGTGGCCGTATCTTACACGCGACCTTGTAGATGCCACTTGTAGTTGACTTCCACTCGCTCGATCGTATGGTGGTCCGTGCTGCTAGCGGGGTAACAGCGGTGCGGGAGAATTATTCTTGCTGATATATCAGCTGCGTATCGAATCACTGGCAGGGTAGCCTGCCCCTACCAGTGTGCAGATGTTTCTGCCGATATACAACAGGCTATTGTTATTGCGCAACACAAGAACTAATCGACAAAAAAACACCCGTACGATAACTCGTGTATTGTTATTTTGCGAACTCAAACGGAGATAAACAATTTGCGTCTAATCGAGACGAAAGCAAAACAACGAATGGATGAAAATATCACCAATCGATTTATTAATCAATTTTAAATAAGAAATGCCATATTCCAGGTTGCCAGCCCAGTGGCTTCTAATTAATGGGAATTTGGGTTCATTTTTTCTTAGTGCGCAATGGCTCTTTGACGGATTTTTCGACCTTTGCGTTTTAATGAACTCGGAAAAGTTCTAGTTTTTCAGCAACATATTAACCGAAATAATACAAGATCTACGCGTTTGCAAAAATATACATTATGACACACATTCTTCAAATCCAGTTTTCAGTATTCGTTGGCCTCGTTTAGTTTGCAAATAATATCCTAAAACCAGGATACTTGTCCAGTAGAATAAAACCTGTTACCTCAAAACTGATTATTTTTCGGTAAGCTATGGCAATTTGAAAATTGACCAAATTATGCCTGCCTCAATAATTTTGTCTATCTCCTGTATACTGATACGTGATACGTGTCGCGTAAATCACGTTATCTCCAACAAATTCCGAAATTTCGTTTGAGATTTTTGTATCTGGTTTGAAAGATATATTTTATTTATATCTCTTGATCATTTTAATACTAGCTTTATTTGAGACATATTGCAAAACTTAACACTGTTTATTAAAATTTTTGACTTTTTTTAAAGTTTTTTGACACATCTGACTAGGTTTTCTCATTTAGTACTTTTGTACTTCCTATTTGTTGTGATACTTCTTAAAATTTTCATTTTTTCTCAATGGTTTTGATTTTTTTAAATAACTTTTCCCATTTTCTTGCATTTGTTTATTTTTCTTTTTAATTTTTTGGCAAATTAAACAATTTTGAAAATTTCCTGTTTCATCGTCATATATTTTTCAAAAATTTTAATTATTACTGAAACACTTTGTAAAAATTCTTTGAATGGTTCGAGTAGTAGAACACTTTTTGGAACTTTTAGAAACATATATTGGTTTACATGATTTGTTCGATATGTTTTAAATTTTTCTTTCAGGAAGTAAATGTAAATGTAGTAAATGTTCACTAAAAATATGAAGTTTGAACATCGTTCACGAAATCTTCTTGCCATCCTCTTGACATTACTTCAAATCTTTTGACGTAGGACTACGTCTAACCGGACTATATCGAGATACATTCTGCGGAAACTAAAACCAAGGTGTAACGTTGGAATGAAAGATTTCAAACGGTAATACTGATGTAACCACATGATGGATTACAATAATCAATATGTCGTTGGATTGATAAAATGATGGTCAATTTTGTGATTCCTCAGTTATCATTCTCGTTTCATTGTTAAACAGTGAAAATTTCATAAAAGTTTCATGGTCGAATTTTCACGATCAATGTACCAATCACATGCGAGCACGCCTGGCACAGACTTCATGAGTAGACACCAACTGCCTGCTGTGATATCCTGTATAGCAGTGACAAAAAAAATTGACAGAATCTCCCCGTCCCAATAGGTAAACTAATGTTCGCTTCCATGAGCCTAGACTTATTTGATGTCTTGAAGGTGAAGCTATTTCGGAAAGTTCGTAATCATCTCCACTATCAGACAGTTTTACGTTCTGCTGTTAGAATGTTATTAAAACTGATGTCTTGAAGGAAAACATGCTGGCACAGGCAACAGTACTGCACCGAGCAATGTATGAATAGAGCGCTGGTCACTCGTCGTCTATCAGTGCAGTAGAACTCGATATTCATTTGTGTGCAGAGAAGCCAAGTAAAGACTACATTGAGAAATCAAAGAAATAGTTATCGGTTCTCGTTATACTCTACTAGAAAACCTTTTCTAGTAGAGTATAACGGAAACCGATAACTATTTCTTTGATTTCTCAATCACTCTGCTAAGACGCTCGGTATAGATTTTCTAAAAAGACTACTTGTCGCTGTCGACGCACAGTGGGGCGTGTTGGATTAACGCGTAGGTATCGTTTTGCGAACTGGAACACAATCGAATTGCCGTTCGATTTGTTTGTTTTAACTTTTTTTTTGTTTCGTATAGTAGCAAATATCAGAATTCAATATGATTCAATATTCGGGTGCCGCAAAATACGCTGCGCCACCGGGGACAACAAAATTCTGTGGGTGTCGGTAGAGGCAGATAGCAGGGTATATAAATAAGGTTCATTGTATAGATAAAATGCGTTGTTTATTTATGAACTCTACACTGTGTTTCTCTCATGTCCATTTTAAATGTTATGTGAATATACATTTTTGTTTAAAAACTGTAATTTTTTATCGTTATTTTATTATGTGACATCTCTGTCGCTTGGTGATCGGAGAGTGAGCCATCATTCGCAAGACAAATAAATATTGTTTAATTTCTACTAAATCGTATTCAATTTAGGTCTGTATAGAAGCTTGCCTTTTCGCGTATTGAAGAAAATTGACTGTATTAGAATGAATGACATTCATCAATGTTAAAGAGAATATTTTTTTCTTTTAAAATAGAGTGCTGCAAATAAATAATCAAAATACAGACCCAGTTAGATTTTGCCAAATACGACACGGCAGAATTTTCCTGTTGCCAAAATTGAACCATGCCAAAAAAGGAACGGTTCTCTTTTCATGACTTTTTTCATAGATATTTCCACCAATGAACCTGTTTTAGTTCCAACTCGCTTGAGGTGTCGCTTTATAAATTAAGGCTGACGACCTAGATACTTGATATTACTACCCCAGTAATTAGAGGCTTAGTACTGCTTAGATCATGATCAGTATATTACCGGCACATCTCATCTATTTTTTTCTTCATCTATCTATTACCGGCACATGTTCCGGTAATATTCTGGGAACCTTTTTGCCGATCTCGGTCAGCCGCTTCGGCAACATAAAGAACCAAAATCCCCTTCTTTTGGAGAATGTTGAGCTTAAATTGGTTGGAATAATGAAAAAAAACTTAAAAATGCGATTAGACATAATCGCTCGTTTTTGGCACATGTGTGCCAAAACCTAACCATGCCAAAAGTGAAGCGAGTTCAAATCAAACAGAGCCTTAAAGGGAAATATAAAATTATTGTAGTCCTACGTCAACTATGTGGTCGTGTCTCGGATACCACCCTCCTACTTTTTAATCTAACTTTTAATCTATCTTTTAATCAAAAATCTAACATTATCGAAAATAGATTAGGGGGAATTCAACAAGTGCTCGTTTTTCACTCTCTCGAGCTCATTTTGGGGTGATCTTGTGTCTATTCTGAACTTGAAAAGTGTCCTGTGCTCTTCTTCTTCTTCTTTCTCAAAGTCTTTGTTTTGTTTTTCTACTGTCGGTTTGGGATAGCTATTTTTATCGGTTTGAAAGAAGTCAAAAAAAGTTTATCAGACTGCTGAAAAAAAAAAAACGATTCATAACGGCATTATCACCGCAAAAATTAGAGGCTTTTAATTGATGTAAATCGCTCTAAAACGTCGAAAAGCCCAAGGTCTTCCGCGATATACTGGCTCAGAGGAGCTGGCTATTTTAACACCAACGAACAATAACTTCGAACCACTGATTGAAAGGAACATGTTAGTTTTAATTAGGTTTAATTTTAGCTCGTAGTCGGCAGCGAGGATAAAAAATTTGCCCTTAGTTCATACGATACTTTAAAAGTAGGATACTAGATATATTGGCACCGGTAAACATTATTTTGTATTGTGCCGTGTCATAAAAGGGTTGTGCTAACAAAAAAAATTCGAATATATAAAAAAAATCATTTCAAATCAAGCCAGAATATCTGAATTGAAATTATCTCATGGCTTAGAACTGTCGTAAATGTCATCGCAATCCAGCGTAAGGTGAAATCTGTCTATAATTACGAATTATTAAATGTGACTTTCGTATGAACAAAAAACCTTCGAAGAGTAACTTCGTTGAGACATCAGAATATAAATCGACTCTGTCGAAATGTCACCCCTCTGCGGGAGGATCATCAAACTATTCCACTCAATAAATCAATCAGAAATCTTCATCGTCCGCCGAAGCAGAAGCGTTATTGATTATCCACACCCTGCCGGTGTTAGCCACATGGCTAATCAAATTCGTTCGCTTTAATTCTTCCGTACTCCCTCATGGCTGAGACCCGTCTGAGGGCTGTAGCAAAATTCGTTTATCGTACGTCTCGCCTTGCCGAAGGCAAGTGCGACCGTTCGCATCGCTTGTCGCAACCGATACCAAAACGATGACGTGCAAAGTTTGATAAGACGGAAATTTCTGTTCTGAACAAACACTCCACTCGTGTTTTCTAACCTTCAGCTGCCAAGTTCCAAGTTATCAAAATATCATGAATCTTTCAGCCACTTCTCTGGTTTCATCCGTTTCACCTCCATTCCGACCTACTACTATCGCATCACTCCGCGCCCGTTTTGTCGGATTAGCTCATATCGGTTTTAATTCCACCCGAGCAGAAGATGATTATGGCTCGGTAGGAAGACAGAAAAAAGAGCTCCCATTTTCTCATTAAAATCCGCTTGACGGTGACTCGTTGAAGTGATAGCGTGCTCGGAATAAATTATGTCAAGTGATTTAAACAATTCTACCCGCCGTCGTTGTCCCCCCTCCCAGGTTGGAAACGGGCGTCAAATAGATACAGAACTGCTGCAGCACTTCACTTCCATTGAATGATCCTGAATGCTCTTGACTCGACTGGGGACCGAGGGAGTTTGCTGCTGCAATTCACTTATTAAACATGTGGGAGTTTGAGCTTGATGCTTGATGTTTACAGGATGACGGTACGAGTTGTGTTTTTTATTCTTCTGACATTGTAAACGGCCTCTAAAAAGTACCAAAACAAAATGCGATTGAAATTTTAATTTATTGTCAAAATTCATTGTGAGTAGAAAAATCACTACCAAATTTAGCTACCATGCGTCTCCGTTGGTAGACATTCTGTGTGGACGCCCCGTTGCCCACTAATAATTTTTGACAGTTATATTGTCATTGACCAATAACAATCAAAACTGTCTACACAGATTCGTAGCTTGAATTGGGTAAATTTATCCTCAAATTAGTTTTCGAGGCAGACGCCTGGCCAAATCCAGCGCCCTGCGCATGGAACACTGCCTCTTTATACCAACGTCGGTGAAGGGGTCAGTAGTACGCGAAATGTGCACCCCGTTTTTGTGACAATCATGCCCTGTTAATGTTGGTGAGCCGGCTACGGTGATAAAACAATCATCTGCTTGCTGGCCGTGGTTTGGTGAGGATGGACGTTTGCTATGGAGATCGTTAGTATCAGGTTCGGTTCCAAAAAAGTGTTCTTAGAAAACTATAATCAGCTTAGATTTTGTCCTTCAAAATTAATTTTCTATTGTTATATAAAGTTGCGAGTAACATTGTTTTGAATTGATGATAAACGTAATATCAACACTGCCCTCAGTCTGAAACTGTTCTTCCGTTGGGTCGGTCACTTCACCAGAGGGGGAAAATGTTGCAATCGCTCCATCCAATCAGAACCGTCTCGAATTTGCTTTACTGCAACGGGTCAGCTTCCTACCGGTTACTAACTGCTATTTACAAACTAACGCCAAATTTTTTCCTTCCAGAGACATGGAACTTCCAGTGCAACCCATCATGCCGTCTCCATCGGTGCCCCAGAACGCGATCGTTTCGCCGGAAACCTTCAGCAATCAGTCATCGCCGGCGCAATCCTCGCAGCATCTGGCGGCGACGGCCAGCTCGACACCGAACGCGGCCCAGCAGCTGGAGGTTGCCGAATTCGTCGCTTCGCAGTTGCCGCTTGATTTCCCCCCGCCCACGGACGAGTCCCGTGTCGGTTCTTCGGTGGACACCGCGAGTAAAACGCACCATGAAACTTCGTCCACTTCGTCTGCCTTCCAGCGCATCCAGACGCCGACGTTCAGCGTCAAGACTAATCCGGTCGTCGTCCTCCCCGGGACGTCCCCGCTGGGCAGTTCAGTCGCACTGCAGTCGCCATCGGGTCGGACCCTTCATCAGCAAAGTCCTTCGGGTGTGACGGCGACAACCACCACCACCCAGCACCTGGCCGTGCTCTACCACTCACACCATCATCACCTGCACCCGATCCTAAACACTAACCGACGGCCGTCGCGACTGCCGGAACCGGTCTATTACCAGCAGCCACGGGAGGTTAAACCGTAAGTAGATTAGTACAATCGTACTTACACGTCAAGTGCACTTCTAAAACTATTCTATTTCTATCACTTCTATTCACTCACTCAACAGGGGTGAAGCGTTGGCTACCACTCTGTCCGCACTCTACGGGAAGCTGCTGGTGGTGATGGGAATCGCTTTTCCGATGGCCGAAGTTATCTCCACTTACATTCCGCCTTCGTTCTATGAGGTAATCAAATAAATCAACGCACCGATTATCCGTGCTGTTGTTAACGTGCTTGTGTGTGCGTGTGCGTGTGTCTACATGAATAATGTGGTGCTGGTAAGTGCCGTTGAAACACTGACAAGATCGATGGTGAATCACACCGACGATGAATGATGGGAATTCTTTTTGATCATGACCTTGAATGTTAGTGAAAGTGAAGTTACATTCTAGGTTTTCGGTACGGTGCATGAATGATGAAATTTTGAGTGAAATCTAAAATCGCAGACAGTTTTCCGTAATTCCGTGATTCGACTTGAATCTTGATGAAGCATTTTTCATGATTAAATTTTTTTTGGTTTGTGAAAAAGCAGGAGAATAGCCAGTAATTTTTTTCTTGCTTTATTCGTGCACTTTAGTAAAATTCAACCAATTTCTACAAATTTAAGGCATTTTTCTTACTTCTTTTTGATTCCAGCTTAGGGCTCTGTATTATGATTAAACCTGGCCGAAAATGGAGCATATCATTTTTTCAAATGTTAGATTGCTTTACTATTTAACGAATAATTAGTTCAAATATTCACCAGTATCATCAAACAACTTTTCCCGATGATTTTCAGAAAGATTCGTTGAAAAAAGTGATCCATTTTCGAGCAGAATTCGCCCTTATTGCTATCATGCCTTTTTTCCAAACAGTAATAATCAAATCAAATATTCAAAGATTGCAGTACATTTTTTAGTAACATACTTCTAGACAATTTAAAATTCGGGTAGAAACATTCTTGTGCGAAATATTTGCTTGGAAGTTGGAATTATTGGCGGAATGTTAACGCCTGTTTTGTATCGTGATCAAACCAGCTTACTTATGAGATTCAACTGCTTCACTTTTCTGTGCTTATAATGATGGAATTCCGGTACAATTTATTTAACAAAATTTTGTAAGAAAAATCAAGAAAAAACTATATATCCGAATAAATTTACGTTGAATTTCCTATGAATTTTTGTTTTTGTGATTTAGACACATTTATTATTTCGATAAAAATATAAAAGTTTTATATGATTACATGCGATATAATTTGTGGAAATGTAAAAATGTAAAAATATAAAAATCTTGAAAACAGTCTTTATAGTTCCGATCCTAATAAATTGCCTTATTTTAATTTTTTCATTTGCTTAGATTGAACAAATTTTATTCTGCTACTTGTGTCGCCATGTCAATTCAATTGAAATTATTAGTTGTGAATAAAAATTTCGAAAGTGAAGATTGTTAGCACCGTGACAATATTGACATGAATCTTGGTAAATTTAATAATAGTAAACTCTCAATCGGCAAATCAAGCAAAATTTCTAACACGAAATTAGGCCAAAGCAGTTAAAAAATAACTGAGATAAACCTGTCAATCGAAATAACATTGACTTAATTTTGAACTGGTGAAGGAGAAAAACGACAACATTCAAAACATTCTAATAACATTTATACATATACTCAAAAAAAATTGTTGATATAAAATAAAAAATCAGATAAAAAATGACTGCTATTAAAAATAAGAGAATATCGCGTCAAAAATAGTTTAATAATAAAACCGCTAAAATTGAGCCTAATCTTAAAATTCAACCTGTTTTGAAAAACTGTAGTAAAATTTTATCAAATAATTTATTAGTTTCGAATATATTCGCTACAAAATATTTATTCTGAATTTTCGTTTTTTTCATAACTCATAAGAAATACATCTGAATTTTATATCAGCAGTGTTGTTTTTTTTGCAGTGACATCCCAAAATTTGCATTAATTAGTCGAATGCCCGTTTTTCCAATATGTTTTATTTGTAAATAATTTACAGATATTGTTTCTATTTTTCCGTATTTTATGTTAATCTTCAATTGACAACATTCGATGAATTACCTCGTTTTTGGCATTTTAGTAATTGTTGGCCCTCTTGTTATTTTTACATTTGTTATGTTCATCATTTTCATAATTTTTCATTGTTACATTTTCTTGTTAACATGATTGTCAGTTCTGACGTTTTTTTCGTGATTCATGTTATTTGATCATTTCTTGGTTCCTTGTTGGGAGCATTCCAGGGGCTGATAAAGAGCCACATTTGATGAAAAGAGAAACTCCTCTCTACCTAGAGTTATTTAAATTAATAGTTTCTTGTATATTCTTTCCTAGAGTGGCTGTATACCATTTAGACTTATTCTATTGGTTTCACTTGAAAACTAAGAAAGTTTCCTGCTTAATATATGTCTAAATAAATGTAAAAAATAGAGTTTCGTCATTGTTCATTGTTTCATTGTTTTTTTAAGCTCAAATTAAACATTTTGGACCGCTTTAATGTAGCATGTTTGAAGAAGAACCTGCATCAACATAAAACTGGCAGTCAAACCACAAGTTCTGCTGCATTAAAATTGTAATTTCTTCGAAACTGAACTGATTTTTAGCGATTATTAGCCGAGTTTTTGATCAGTTGTTTTCTTCTTAGACCATATTTTGTACTATCGATTGATTTTTAAAAGGTTTCGTATGTACATTGATTGATTTATGAGAAATTCTGTTGATCAAACATTACTAATGTTATGCATTTCATTTTAATTATATCAGGGATAACACTGTATTCGAGTTTGGCTGTTCTTTTCAGTTTTGTTTTATATTCATTAGTTTGGTATTTTTTTATTTTGGTATAATTTTATATTGTTTGTAAAGCGTTTTGTCTCTTCATTTGATGTGTATTTCGTCTCTCTTTCTAATATCTGCTATATCATACGTTTTTGCGAGTTTGTTAAGTAGTTTTCATTTATGTTTTCATATTTTCATCATTTTTTTATTGCTTTCATTCATATCTCATTTGCGGTAGCTTAACGGAACAGTGTTCACAAAAGGATTGGCTTAAACACGGGCTGGGGGTGGGGTTTAAACTTAGAAAAAATGTCTCTTGTCCAGACGGAACTTGAACCTGCAATCTCCAACGTCTCCGGCATGGTGTTGGCCGATTTAACTTATGGGGAGAGAGTGTCCCTAAGACCAATATCGATCACCCTCCACTATATCTCCACTATACCTGATGGAAAGAGACGCAGGGCCGGATTTGGGTGTTATAGGGCCCGGGGCAAATTATTTCGTAGTGCCCTTTTTGTTCAAAAATTACGACGAAAAATTGTGCTACGCCTTCACTTCGCTGGAGAAGGTG
Source organism: Wyeomyia smithii (assembly GCF_029784165.1). Classification (NCBI taxonomy): domain Eukaryota; kingdom Metazoa; phylum Arthropoda; class Insecta; order Diptera; family Culicidae; genus Wyeomyia; species Wyeomyia smithii. Next base: position 29,288,533 of record NC_073694.1, on the reverse strand, counting down.
ACAGGAAAAAAATAAAGGTCGTCACTTCGTCTAAGAGGGCCCCTAGAGTCGGGAGGCTCGGGGCATTTGCCCCCTTGGCAAACCCTTAAATCCGGGCCAGATAAGACGACTAGGTGATTCAGTTGCTTGTGAATCTTCCACCGAAACGCATCTTATGGAAGAGTTCCGTTTAGCTGGGACTTTTTTTGTGTGGACTCATAACTGCGACCCGAGATTAGATCTACTGTGATATTACTCAGGTGTTTTCTGTACTCCGCACTTTATATTATTGGCAGTATCACTATTAAAGCAAGTGATACGCTTATCATTAATATCCGTGCTTGTGTGTAAGTGTTACCTTTTCGTTTCAAGCTTACTGCTCTACTAACTACACCGAGCCTCTGTCCATCCTAACAATATCGCCTATAATTCTGGCCTTTAGGAGACGATTTCGGCCATTCTGAGCTTAATTTGGGATCATTTTGTTTTTTGGCCTTTTCTGCCTTTAAAAGGCGTTTTTGGCGATTCTGAGCTTAATTTGGGATCATTTGTTTCTGTACTCCGCACTTCATATTATTTGCAGTATCATTATTGAAATGAATGATACGCCTTTTTTTTATTTATATCCGTGCATGTATGTGAGAGTTTACCCTTTCATTTCAATCTTACTGTTCTACTATACCGAGCCTCTTTTCTATCCTACCAATATCGCCAAATTACAATTCCCTGAACTGAGGCTACACCTAACGTTCCTTTCTGGCCAGGTTTATTCTAAGAGGGACTTGTTATATTAAGAAGAAGGAGTCTGAGCTTGATTTGGGATCAATTTCTTTTTCGGCCTTTTCTGGCCTTCAAAGGCGTGTTGGGCGATTCTGAGCCTAATTTGGGATCATTTTTTAGGCCTTTTCTGGCCTTTAGAAGGCGTTTTGGCGATTCTGAGCCTAATTTTAGATCATTTCCTATTTTGGCCTTTTCTAGCCTTTAAAAGGCGTTTTTGGCGATTCTGAGCTTAACTTGGGATCAATTTCTATTCTGGCCTTTTTTAGCCTTTAGAAGACGATTTGAGCTTAATTTGGGATCATTTTCTTTTGAGGCCTTTTCCGGCCTTTAGAAGCCATTTTTGGCGACTGAATTTAATTTGGGACCAATTTCTATTTTGGCCTTTTCTGGCCTTTAAAAGGCGTTATTGGCGTTTCTGTGCATAATTTGGGATCATTTCCTTTTTTGGCCTTTTCTAGCCTTTAGAAGACGATTTGAGCTTAATTTGGGATCATTTTCTTTTTTGGCCTTTTATGGCCTTTAGAAGACGATTTGAGCTTAATTTGGGATCTTTTTCTTTTTAGGCCTATTCTGGCCTTTAGAAGCGTTTTTGGCAATTCTGAACTTAATTTGGGACCAATTTCTATTTAGGCCTTTTCTGGCCTTTAAAAGGCGTTTTTGGCGATTCTGAGCATATTTTGGGATCATTTTCTTTTTTAGCCCTTTTCGGCCATTAGAAGGTGTTTTGGGCGATTCTGAGCTTAACTTGGGATCATTTTCGTTTTTAGGCCTTTTCTGGCCTTTAGAAGGCGTTTATGGCGATTCTGAGCCTAATTTTAGATCATTTCCTTTTTTGGCCGTTTCTGGCGATTCTGAGCTTAACTTGGGATAATTTTCTTTTTTGGCCTTTTCTAGCCTTTAGAAGACGCTTTGAGCTTAATTTGGGATCTTTTTCTTTTTTGGCCTATTCTGGTCTTTAGAAGGCGTTTTTGGCAATTCTGAACTTAATTTGGGAGCAATTTCTATTAAGGCCTTTTCTGGCCTTTAAAAGGCGTTTTTGGCGATTCTGAGCATATTTTGAGATCATTTTCTTTTTAGCCCTTTTCGGCCATTAGAAGGTGTTTTGGGCGATTCTGAGCTTAACTTGGGATCATTTTGTTTTTAGGCCTTTTCTGGCCTTTAGAAGGCGTTTTTGGCGATTCTGAGCTTAATTAGGGATCATTTTCGTTTTAGGCCTTTTCTGGCCTTTAGAAGGTGTTTTTTGCCGATTCTGAGCTTAATTTGGGATCATTTTTTATTTTGGTCTTTTCTGGTCTTTAAAAGGCGTTTTTTGCGATTCTGAGCTTAATTTTGATCATTAAAAGGTGTTTTCGGCCATTCTGAGCTCAATTTGGGATCATTTTCTTTTTTGGCCTCTTCTGGCCTTTAGAAGGTGTTTTGGACGATTCTGAGCTTAATTTGCGATCATTTTCTTTTTGGCCTTTAAAAGGCGTTTTTGGCGATTCTGAGCATAATTTGGGATCATTTTCTTTTTAGGCCTTTTCTGGCCTTTAGCAGGTGTTTTTGGCGATTCTGAGCTTAATTTAGGATCATTTTCTTTTTGGCTTTTAAAAGGCGTTTTTGGCGATTCTGAGCATAATTTGGGATCATTTTTGTTTAGGCCTTTTCTGGCCATTAGAAGGTGTTTTGGGCGATTCTGAGCTTAACTTGGGATCATTTCGTTTTTCGGCCTTTTCTGGCCTTTAGAAAACGATTTCGGCCATTCTGAGGTTAATTTGAGGTCATTTTCTTTTTAGGCCTTCTCTGGACTCTAGAAGCCATTTTTGGCGATTCTGAGCTTAATTTGGGATAATTTTCTTAGGCCTTTTCTGGCCTTTAAAAGGAGTTTTGGCGATTCTGAGTTTAATTTGAGATCATTTCCTATTTTGGTATTTTCTGGCGTTTAAAAGTCGATTTCGGCCATTCTGAGCTTAATTTGGGATCATTTTCTTTTTAAAGGGGTACGTGATGGGGAGCCTGAGAGTAAACTCATGCTAAAGTCCTTTGAAACCCAAATGGCCTGATTCTACTAAGATTCGAACCCACGACCACCGGCTTACCAAAGCGGACTCTGTAACTGCCGGGACTGCTTTATGAGCTAATTACTTTTTTTGCATCGCCTCAGTAGTTTAATTGGCCAACACCATGCCGGAGACATTGGAGATTGCGGGTCGAGTCCCGTCTGAACGAGAGACTTTTTTTCTAAGTCTAAATAACACCGTCAGCCCGTGTTAATTTTTCGCATCCTCGAAAAAATCACATACAATGCCTACTTTAAAACTCAAAAATGGAAGTGCTAGCACAAAAAATGTAATTCTCTCATGAAATAATCTAAAAATTAATAAAACTAATATGCTTACAAATTTATTTATTTGTTTATACCGTAGTAGATTCTCGATACCAATACCACGCTGTTTTCGACTCGGATATGTTTTTGGTGTCTTCGGTGTAGGATCAGCCAACACATAGCAGGATGAGAACTCTGATAATTACACTGGTCAACACAGGTGTGACTCTAGAGCTCAAACTGAAAAAAAGAAAGACTATAACTTTTAACCATTCCCGTGAATTTTGGTGCCCATAGCCAGTGTAGAAAACTTTAAGATTCAGGACAGCATTTTTTTTGCTTCTCTCGAACAGCGTTATATAAAAAAATCAGTATTAACAAACAGTATAGCTTCGATACATACTGGAGATTTTTTTTATTACAATTTTACCGAACCTTACGAATAATGGGAGCTGCAGGATAATTAAAAAAATCAGTGTCGAGCAAACGTTTGGTTTTTTGCGGCCCAGCATGTTTTTAAGGGGTTTTTAACTGCATTTTAGTCGTTATGAAGTAAGTTTACTCTCAATTCATAACAATAAATGCAGATGAAAAACTGCTTAAACTGACTTGAGCTGATCAAATACCCCAAACTAAAGAAAATTTATTAATTGTAAAAAGCTGCAGAGCTTAATTTTTTTTGAAGAAATCGTATAAGTTTCAGTGCTTAAATGTACTCTTAAGGTGATAGTGAAACAACCTGTAAAGGAAAATTCTATAAACAAACAAAACGAGCGTCCATGAGAAATCCACTTTCACTTTGTAATGATAGCATTTTTTAGTAATCTTGGGAGAGATGTTAAAAAGTTCTGATTTATGAAAATAGAAAAACAAAAACAATTCGTAATGAATAATTTTTATCCTCTCTTTCTCTCGATTTTAGGGCTTCTATCTGTACCTCTACATAGGCAGCATGATATTTCTGTTTTTTATGTACACAACTCTGATGTGGGGAAGGCCAAAAACCCCGATAGTTTCACCTGTCAAATGTAAGTTTGTACTTCCTTCGGCGACTTCAGGAAACCTGTATTATTAACAACACTATCTTTATGATTCCAGCTAAACCGGGCAAAAAAATTGCCCGCCGAAGCAGCACTTCCACCGACAGTGGCGAACGATCGGATAGCGAGGCGGACACCGCCAGCTCCGAGCCGAAGGTGATGATCCCGATGCGGCGGATGTCTCTGGCATCGGCAATTTCCGCCTCCCGTATTCAACACTTCGGCAGTTTCTATCTGCGGATGGGTGCCGTTGGTAAGTGCAGGATTGGCTTTCACTTTTTTTCAGTGAAATAGACGATTTTCGCTTATTACAGCCTTCGGCATTGGTAGTATGATCTACTCGGGACTGGAATTCGGTCAGTACTTCGAACTGGAGCGGGACACCAAGTGCCACAACGTACTGCTGGCTCTGACCCCCGCAACCCGGATGGCGTTCATCTTCATACAGATGTATTTCATTTTTCTGAATAACGAGGTAAATGAGTTTTGTCAAAGATTGTCAAATAAGTATTTGATTTTAAGTGGATTTTTTTCTCAGCAAATCAAAGTCTATCGCCACAAGATCCTGGCCCGATTCGGGCTGATGCACATGATCGGCACAAACCTTTCGGTTTGGTTTTCGGTACTGATTCAGGAGACGAAGCACGAAATTTTGACCTTCTACAATCCGGAGAATCGCACTTTGCGAATATCGCATCGACTAGGTAGTACGAAACCAATTTTTTCCTGATAAAATTCTAATTATGGATATTTTTTAGGTAACAAGCTGATACCGCATCCGGTGGAGACGGTCGCACATTTCCGAGTCGCTCGAGGACTGAAAGGGCCGCATAATATCTTCGAGTGTCGCCGGTCCAACATTATCGGAACGTTGGTTCAGGATGCGTCCCCCTTTCTGTTCCCGTGCACGATCGAATACTCGCTGATCTGTGCCGCCATTTTGTACGTAATGTGGCGCAGCATCAGTCGACCACAGATGGACCCGATTCAACGCCAGGAGAGTCTGCAGCCAATGAAACGTTCGCCCCATCACTACTCGGTGGATTGCGCCGGTGCTCACAAAGGCCTGTTCATCGGCATCCTGATTCTAGTGCTGACAATCATCTCGCTGATACTATTTTTCGTGCTGATCTCAAGGCCAGAGTTCGTGAGCCTGGCCGTAACCGAAGTGAACATCTGCGAATTGACGCTGTACGGGACGACGACTGCCGCGACCCTGATCGGGATGTTTCAGGTGAGACACATGCAGTACGACGCATTCCGCAGCTTCAGTCTAGATGATATCCTACTGGTTGGAGGCCAAACCGGATCATTTCTGTACAGCACCTTCACCGTCATCGGTGGCCAGTTCATGATGCGACGGGACACGGTCCTGGTGCTGATTACTGCCCTCGCTTCACTAGTCGAAACCGCCTGCCAGACGATGTTCATTCTCGATGCGAGTCGACGGTCGGCCGCCACGCAGGAGCACATTCGGAAAAAGCCCGGCCGGGAAATCGTTACTTTCCTGCTAGTTAGCAACCTGGCCATGTGGGCCATCAACACACTGGAGAAGTCCCGGGCGGAATCGCATCCGATACAGCTGCACTTCTACGGCCTCTGGGCATGGACCATCATAACGCACGTCTCCATGCCGTTGGCCATCTTCTATCGCTTCCACAGTACCGTGTGCTTGTGCGAAATTTGGAAACGGGCGTACAAAATGAAGCCGGCTTACATGTAATTCGATCTCGGTCCGCCCTAGATCTTAAGGCTAAAACCCATATCGATGTGATTAGGAGAAGGGCTGCAGGGCACCCGCCGAAGGAGAAACCACATTTTCCTTTCGTTTGTTGAAACCCGTTTTCTTCTGAAGTACCGCTCAACTATCGCTTAAACAGACTGTCTCTTTCTCACTATTCCTAATCTTCCTCTATACTCGTATTACTAGCTGTACTCTCGTTCCATGACTGTGAGCTGGATCTATTAATGTTTATCCTGTGTAGCAGGTGGAACCCAGGAATCACCCTATAGACGATGTTAAATGATGTAATCAAAAGAAAAAAAAACTGATAAATACTCCAAACACACAGAAACTGTCGACTAACGTTAGTAATAATAAACTCATTGAAAAATTGTACCTTCAAATTGCGAGAAGAAAAACAAACCGGCAAATATATGCTCATAAGAAAATGATAGAACTTTCACGATAAAAGTAATTATACAAAAACATAAATCAAAACTATTCATACTGTCCATTCCATTCTGGAGGAGTGCTAAAAAAACAGCAAACGAAACCAGCCGAACAAGTTCTCAACATAAATTTTAACAATAGCCCACCGTTCGCTTCGTAATATGAGTAGTAAGCAGCAGTAGTCAGTAACAAAAACAAAACAGAACCAACCAATTTAGACGTCGTTTTTTAACTCGCACAATCAAACGCGTCCTAACGCAAATTTTTTATCGAAACCGTTTTTATGTACCTCATACACAAAGCAAACGACAACAACAGCAAAAAACACACGAAAATATTAACTAGAAGTTTTAGAGAAGAAATAATTGTTCAATTCAATACCATAAAAAAAAACAAAGGCCACACACGGCGAACGGAACTAAAAGAAGAAAACGGTGATGCTGATTCACTGCTTTGATTTGCGATTCGAGATGTGAGACGACATGGTGTGGTTATTAACTCGCCTCGATTGTAATATGTTTTTATAAGTTGTGGCTAAGTTAAACTATTTTGAATAAGGTTTCAGGGGATGAATTATGAGAGAAATCGAAACAAAAATGAAGTGAGTCGAACAATACTGGTGAAAAACAGTCAACATCTCTACACGTCATTGATTACTATGTTTTTGCTGAGTTGCAGACAGTCGCAACAAATATCTTGTGCTGGATATTTTTACGATGCCAATGAATGGCTTTTTCATAGCTGTTTTTTTTTTTATAGAATATTCAAGCTGTCTGCAATGAGCAACACATAAATTAGTTGAAAATAGACCACCGCACGGTGACGTCACGCATCTGAGTTTGACAGATACTGGTAACTTTGTTTACCGTCAGGCGATATAGTTTAGTTCTCTTTTAGCAAACAGGTAGCGCTTAGAGAGAGACGTGTTAGTTGGTGTCAGTTTCAGAGAAACTTATTTAGGTTGGAGAACATTTAAACTTACTTGTTTTCATGATTTGAGGATTTAAATCTGCTGGGTGGATTGATGGTGCGCCGCGAGCGTCTAGCAGCAACAGACTTTGGGTCACTTGGGTCTACTGCGTAACTCGGACGAACAGATGCTGGAGATTGGCGACCGTTCAGAGTATCCCCACCCCATTTCTTGAGATGTGCCAGGAACGTCGTATTGTCTTTCGGGATAATTTGATTGTATGGTCACGTTCGATCCGTTCCTATCTAACACTGTGAATTTTTCCTTAAGGAAATTGACAGATAGCTTGCTCGAAGGGAGCTTTTTAGCTTCTAGGCCAAATCCTGTTCCCTGAAATCGAAGCATGGTGGTTCGGTTTCCAAATTTTCAATTTGAGGCAGTTTCGAGCGTAGTTTTCTTCCCTGTAGTAAAGTGCAAAGGGCTTTCCCGATAATAGCTTGGGAGTGTTGTTGTATAACTCTAAACATTATTGAGCTCTGCCTTCTAATCTTCGTGAACAGTCCTAGAAAATCTATTGCGATATTAATCCAAGGTTTTTCCGGAAGCGCCTGACGCATCTTGGGTTCGGAACGGGCCGAAGATTGCACAAGTTGGCATCCCTGGCTCCTTTCACAGACTTTAACAACATCCTGGTTTATGCCGGGCCACCAACAGCGCTCACGACCTCTTCATTATCGATTGCTCAGAATGTCCCTCATGTGTCAATTCACTCATCCTATGCCGCAATGACGCCGGAATTACCAGTTTTCAGTTCAGTTCGTTTACCTAAGTCGATTCTTTCGTTCAATGTCTTAACATCCTGCAATTTCATCTATTCCTATGTTGTATCATCAATGAGATTATGTGTGGAACCAGAAAGGATCAGCAAAGCGATATGGACATCGCAAATTATTTTTTTTTATTTATCTGGCATTCCATCGTAATGACATGGCCTGATTAACAAAGTTTCTCAAATTCTCACGATTATTGGCTGCCGCTTTCCAATCGCTGGGGAGTACACGATCTCCCCGCCAGATCTCACTCCACCTGGTGTACCCATCTTTCCCGCTGCACCCTGGTTGTCTTCTTCCTACCAGATTCGAGGCAAACACCATCTTCGCAGGGTAATTGTCCGGCATTCTTGCAACATGCCCAACCCAGCATATCCGTCCAGCTTTAGCTACCTTTTGAATACTGGGTTCGCCATAGAGTTGCGCGAGCTAATGGTTCATCATTCGCGTCCATATTCGGTTTTCCGGCACACCACCAAAGATCGTCCTCAGTACCCGTCGTTCGAAAACTTCGAGCACTCGCAGGTCCTCCTCGAGCATTGTCCACGTTTCATGGCAGTAGAGAACAACTGGTTCTATGAGCGTTTTGTACAGGTTACACTTCGTACGGGGGCCTAGTCTGTTCGACCGCAATTGCTTGTGGAGCCCTTAGTAGGCACGAATTCCGCTGATAATACACCTCCGGATCTCACAGCTGATATTATTGTCATCAGTTACCAGTGTGCCAAGATAGACAAATTCGTCGACTACCTCAAACTCATTGCCGTCGATCGTAATGTAACTGCCTAGGCATTGTCGGTCGGCGAGATTTAAATGGACCCCACAATCAACTCGAAACTCGCACACAGCACCGCGTCCAATCCACCGTAGCCTTTAACAGTTTAATCAGCTTCCCAGGAAAGCTGTTTTCGTTCATGACCTTCCATAGCACATTTCGGTCGATGTTGTCATTTGGCAGCTTTGAAGTCGATGAATAGGTGGTGCGTGGGGGTTCTGTATTTACGGCATTTCTGGTGGATTTGCCGTATGGTAAAGATTTGGTCCATCGTAAAAATTGCGTTTTCCATCCCCGCCCAAAACACAAACTCACGAGCTCTTCTGATCAACGCTATAATTTCGCAATGTCCCTCGTGAATCTCTTTCAGAACCGTCAGTCGTTCAGCCTCGGACACAACATGTTTTCCACCCTTAAAGATTAAACCATCTAATTCTGACAACTTTCACAAACCTAAAAATAATTACGAACATTTTTCCTAACAAATTTATCACTGCTGGGCCAGCCACTGAAGATAATTCCTGCCGGGTATTATCCCGCACTGTAGTCCGCTTTCAGCGTACCTCGGTTGAAGGCTCCAACATGAAACGGCATAAACTTCTTGCTGGTCCGATAATTCGTCTTCGACTGCAGGGCTTTTAGCCTGACAGATACAGTTCAAGGCGTCAGCAACGGGAATATCCTTTCCTCTGCAATACATATTCACCCATGGAATTGGCCCAACAAACAATTTTATTGTGCAACAGCTTATGGGGCTTTAGTTCAGCCGAAATCCGCCGAATAGCAGTTTAACAAGCCAGAAATCAACCAAATTGTTTGTTGGGGGGTTTAACGTCGTACAAAATCAGTAACAAGTAAGAAGGGCTTATGATCCGTTAAGATTGTCGGCGTTGCTCCCCAGATGTGGTTATGGAACTTGTAGCCGAACCTTATTGCTCTCGCTTATTTTTCAATTTGTGGATAGTTTTGCTCGGCTGCCGACAAGCTTTTTGTTGCATATGCCACTGGGAGGTTATTCTGTAGCAGAACATCTCCGTATGCTCGTCCTTGTGGCTAGGTTAGTTGGGACAAATCGATTGCAAATTTCTTTTTTTTCTGAATTTAGTTTCATACCGTTGACGTCCAATCTATGAATGACCTCTTTTTTGATATTCTGGAGCGTTTCATTGTCCTTCGCATGGATAAGTATGTCGTCCATGGATATTTTGACGCCCACAAGATTTCCGAGTTATTCTGTTATAAACCCTCTATGCAGTCTTACTCAGTTGCTTTCCTGGTGAAACATTTCTCCGGATTTCAATTGCGTCACAATGTTACGCCAACGAACTCGGTTCATGGCAGCTTACCTCCAGTTTTTTTGAGCGTCCTACACTTCCAAGATCTTGCTCCCTCGGTACAATCACTCAGTTCGCTGAGCGCCTCTACATCTTGTATCGGCCGGATTCGAGACGAACGCTGTTTTCGCGCGATTGTTATCCGGCATTCTCAAAACATGGCTCGCCCAATGTACCCTGTGAGCTTTGGCTGGATACTGGGCTCACCGTAGAGTTGCACCAGCTCGTGGTTCATTCCCGAGAATGGTCCTAAGCACACGACGTTCGAAAGCGGCTAGTACTCTCAAGTCCTCCTCGAGCATTGTCTTGTACATTGTGCACCGGTTACGGGGGCGAAGATTGCTAGACCTCAACGTCTTGTGGAGTTTGTAATGGGCACGACTTCCAGCTACAATACGTCTGCGGATTTTCTAGCTGCAGTTGTTGTCTGAGGTTACTAATGATCCGAAGTACACAAATTCGTCATTCACCTCGAACTCATCTCCGTCGATCAATACGCTACTGGCTATGCAAACCCTATCGCAATCGATTCCTCCTGCTAACAGAACTTGGTCTTTGACGTATTCACCTTCAATCTAACCTTTTCTGCTTCTCGTTTTTGCTTGATTCAGCAACCGTCTGAAACGTCCTTCCGACAAAATACACGTTGTCAGCGAAGCAGATGAGCTGGCTGGATTTATTGTAGATCGTGCCCCGCATGTTAAAGGCCGCACATTCCGCAATGTTGAACAGGTCGTCTTGTCGAAGTCCTTTGTGTGTTTCAAACGGGCTTGATAACGCACCGGAAATCTATATACAGCATTGTACACCATCCATCGTGGCCCTAATAGTTCTTGATAGTTTCACAGGGAAGCCATTTCCGTTTATAACTTTCGATAGCTTTACACGGTCGATAGTATCGTAGACTACTTAAAAATCTATAAATACGGTGTGAGTGGGGACTTCGTATTCGTGACACTTTTGGAGGATTTGCACCAGCCTAAAGATTTGGTCTGTTGTCGATCGCTCATCCACAAAGCCGAGTTGATAACTTCCCACAAACATTCGTGCTAGCGGCGAAAGACGGCGAACTGAGATTAGCATTTCGTGGGCTGCGCTGAAAAACGTGATCACTCGGTAGTTCTCACATTCCAACTTGTCACCCTTTTTGTGTGTTGGGCATATTACTACCTCCTTTCACTCCTCCGATATCTGTTCTGTTTTCTAGATCCTGGCTATCAGCTGATACAGACAGAAAGTCAACCTATTCGGGCCCAGCTTGATAACCTTCGCTGTGACGTCATCCTTTCTAACTGATTTGTTGTTCTTGAGCTGCTTGATAGCATCTTTAACTTCACTAATCGTGGAGGTACGTGGAAGTCTCCCTCATCCGACGTGCTGACGAAACTGTTCCTTCTGCCGTTTTGGTCCTCTGCCTCGGTGCTATTCGGATGTTTATTGTAGTACTGCTTCCACTTGTCGATCTCCTCATATTCATCCGTCAAGGTTCCTCCATCTTTATGCTGCTGCTCCGTCTCCTCACACTACAGCGCTTCCAGGCGGCCCTTTTTGTCTCGCTAAAAACGAGTCTGCTGTCTTCGTTTCTGTTTGTAGCGACTGACGTTATGACGGGTCCTTTATTGCAGCATGAATTCCCCTCTCGTATAGAATCGTTTGACACTCCTCGTCGAACCTGTCGTCACATCGATTCCTCTCGAAGAATCCAGCAGCACTTTACACTGTGTTGTTAAAAGCTGCTTTCACTGTACTGCTTATAATCGCATATCAGTCCCATCTGGAAAATCATCGAGTTGAGAAAACAGCGCTAGAAGATATTTCTTGTTTTGGGTATTTCACCTATTTAGGGTGGGTTATTCTTATTTTTTCGACATAATGTAATGAAATAGACTTTAATCATAACTTCTTCATTGAAGAATTGCTTTTTCCGTGAAAAATACAATGAAAATTAAGGAAGAGACTGGTATGCGATTATTTAGGCCATCGAGTAGCAAAATAATCGCATACCAGTCTCACTTTCAACCGCTCGGTGTAGGAGTAGTCATATTTTTCTCAAGTATTTTGAGAATGGGCAAACGTTTATGGCCGCAGACAGCTTCCCAATAAGCTGCATGGAGAATGGCGGAGACGTCCATCCTCTACTTACCCCGGCTTTAAGATCGTCGTTGAAAAAAGCAAAATATAAGGTTGAAGTCTTGGATAAGCTACTGAACAATTTCCTTTCTTACGTCTTCAGTGTTTCGCAATACGTACTGAATTTAATTATTCCGAATTAGACCGTGCATTTAGCATATTGGAAAAGTGGCATTGGGAAACGGAAGTTTCCAATTTCATTACAACAGTGACTTGACGGAAGACGACGGCGATGAAAAGAGGTACAAACTGTTTTAAGCTAAGCAACTGAAAACGATTTCTTCTGAGTTTTGACAATTTCAACTTGAACGATCATTTGAAGTGGGCAGCTCATCCACAGGAAATAAACTCCTTACAGAAAGCAGAATTGCTCAAGGCTATCATTCTTCTGATTGAAGAAACCAATAACCTTTCGGGAACAAAGTTTAAGAAAAAGTTGCAGTTTCAGTGTCTATTTAAAGTTACCTTTTGTGTGAAATTTATTTGAAACAACCTTGCATTAAGCAATTATTTGATGATTTTTTAAAAGCAAGAAGCTTGAAGAACAGTACCAAATTTTTTGTTATATGGATTGAAGAAAAAAATATGGCCATACTCAGGCAAAACATTTGGTGGGACTGATATGCGGTTATTTTTAAGATGGGACAATTTGACCTCATATTTTTTACTGACTTTTTCCAAATAAAACATATTTTTTTGTTTCCTTAATCGATAGTAAAGTAAGAAATAGATGGATTCTGATACTTAACTCGAAAACGATAAAAATCCATATGGGGCTGGTATGCGATTATAGGCAGTGTACTCCAGCAGATCTCAACAGGGACTTCGGTAAGCTCTCTCTTATACACCAATGCTGCCTCAAGGCTTTGCGCGTACTCAGTAGCGGCTTCGAGGAGCTTAAGTCGCTCCAGATCATATAGTGGCGGTAGACGGTAGCGGATGTTGTTGACAACCGAAAGTCTCTGGCGCATTCTCACTATCAGGACATAGCGGTCAGAACCGATTTTTGCGCCACGATACGTTCGGACGTCCATAATACCCGAGAAGTGCTCTACATCAAGCTAAACGTGATCGATATATATTTCAGTCTGTTGTAGTGGTCTTCAGGTGTATCGATAGGGGAGACTATCCTGGAAGTAGGTACTACGTATGGCCATGTTTTTGGAAACGGCAAAGTCAATCAATCGAAAGCCGTTTTCGTTCGTGAGCCGGTGTGCGCTGAACTTTCCAATAACCGTTTTGAATCCCTCCTTCTGGCCAACCTGAGCTTTGAGATCTCCGATAGCGATTTAGACGTCATGTTTTGGACAGCTGTCGTAGCGCAGTCAACGATTTTTCCTTCGCCATCACTTTCGGCTTATTGAAAGTCAATCTTATTGGCCTCGGTACTCTCCTTGCTGCGTTACAGGTTTTCCAGAAAGCTTCGGCCACACCACCTACAGTCGATCATTTTTTCTTTCGGAACCCTATGACTTTTAATGGCATTCACTTCACTGCTGGAAACACTGGCATTTTCAGCGATAAGTTTATTCTGCTGAATAGCTTCCTTATTAACCTTGTGAATGCTAACGGACTAATCAAGGGTGATTATATTGTCCTCAAAAAGGTTGGCTCGTAGCATCTCCGATTGAACAACACTGATCAACCTGTCCTAATCAGGATTTGTCAACTCCTGGCCGTTTTCTTTTCTTTTTTTTTTTTGCTTGGGATTTGAGTCGAATCATAGAACCTCCAACGAAGTTTTCTTCCTCTTGAACAAGCGCGTCGAAATAACCAGCAAATTTTTTCGCTACTGTCTTCAGCACCTGGGCTTCGGCGGATGTCAAATTGAAGCTTTCGTAGATGCCTGCTGGACTGACTCTTTTCCGACAGCTTCTAAAGCTCCACGCTATTGGCGTACCAATAGAACATTTGCATAACTTTCATTGTGAATTCTCGTCGCCTCCCAGCTCAAACGGTCTTTCGTAGTATACTGAGACTCGCCTCCACAGTGGTCATTTTCAGGCGAAATCAGTCACTTATGACACCAGGTCAGTTCGGAATTAGAGATAAATAAACCAAAACGTTGCGATTGGTTTGACGGACTCAAAGAAAGTGAAGCCTTTATTCGTGAAACACCATTGATACCAAAATTCATTAAAGGATGGATATTACCCAACTTCGTCACAGCTACTACAAACGTTAACAAATCCAGTGAGAGTGTTATTTTTATATTTATTTTTCCACACTAGAAATGGAATAATTTTCTTTCATCGATATATTGGTGCTTATTACGGGAATCACTTCACGGTGAAATATATTTCACTCTCACGCTCACTTCACTTTTTTAGACCTATTCCCGATTCCACCTCAAGTGAGGTGGCAAAAATCACTTTCGTGAAGTGAAATTGAGAATAGGACAAGTGAAATGAGATTGTTTCCCAGCTCAAAAATCTCTAAGTCCCAGAAAGTCGTTTTTTCCGTTTTTTTAGATAACACCATATCTTGACGTGTTCTGCATTTCTAAGACATTCGGCATCAAAAAAAATGTTTTTTTCGGTATCGAAAATTTCCTGAACTAGTTTGAATTTTTTTCATCGGGCAAAAAAATGAAAATTTTACCGCTTTACGGCACGGATTAAATTCTGATTCGTTTCGTTACTGAAGAATAAATCCAATATTTACCATTAGATCACATATCAATCAACTTTAAAACTTATGGCATCTTCGTGGAATCATTCCACCGTTCAAAATGGTCGTGAAATAATTCCACGCGAAACGTCGCTTTTTCCGTTCTCACTTCACTGATATGACACTCATAATAACCCAGATTCCGCAGCAGATGTCACTTTGCGACGGTTTTCCTCACTTACGTGAGTCCCGTAATAGGGTTTTGTTCACTTCACTCTGATTTCACCGTGAAGTGACTCCCGTAATAAGCACCATTTACATTTAGAAATTTTTTTTTCCGGTATTGAAAGCCTACTCCTATATTGTTTTTCATTTTTGTTCGGGTCTTTTCAACACACTTAGAATTTACCACCAAATCTCGGTAATTCATTGCTGAAAACGGCCCTACTGAGTGCTCAGTTTAAAAAAATGGCAGCTGACTTATTTATTCGTGAATCCTGATCAGTATTTTTTACTGAATTCTAGGTAAATTAAGGTTAAACCGTCATTGATCGGTACGCTGCATTACAAACCTCGAAATAAAATTTTAAGTGTAAATATGTTTACAAATTTTGAGCCTAATTTGAACCCATTCCAAGATTTATCTGGCTTTGGTTTTTGCAAATTCACGGCCAAATATGGAATCATATTCTTGTTCCATTCTGTGTTTTGCAAACATTTTAATCAGTAAACCTTATCTGGAATCAATTTAATATAAGATAAAACTAGACGAAGGCTTTTTCCATACAATTTTGAGGTTAGCTTTCTTTCTACATAACGATTTTGAGCGTAAAAATCTTAGCTTTCACCTATTAAATAGCGTTCACATGGCTACTTTATGCATGCCTCTGCGGTGCAAATAAGCGATCAGAGTTTCACGCACGTAGGTAGTTTTAATGATTTTCGAAAAAAAATCGGGCGAAATTACAGCACGAAGTTCGGTCAATTTTTAAGCGTAGTTTTCGATAATTTTTTACCATGTTAAGCCTAACTCCGGCTCATTTAGTATCAGTTAATTTAGGATCGAATGCGATATTGTTTTAAATTCCGATTTTTCTTGTCTTCAAAAGCTTTTTGATCTATTCTATTAGTGATGACTCCAATCCTCATGTCCAACTTCCAACTTCTTCCAGCCTTTGGAAGCCTGCCCATCAAACAATTTTGTTGGTTTACAGCTTATTAAGTTATTCTTAAGCGGATTTCGACTTAACTATAGCATAAGAAGCCATTATTTCGGGATCATTTTCAGTTTTATGATCTATCTTAATCTATCATATTCGCTATTCTTTATCTTGTTTGTTTTTATTTTTAGGCCTACAAAAACGTTCTGTAGTAAGCCCAGCAACCTATTTTTAAAGTGAGCTGCTTCTTTCTATTCTCCGGACTGAACAATTGTTTTGCTCAATTCGGAAAATAAAAAGCTACGTAATAAAAAGCTCACCTTTGGAAAACTTTGGATGCACAAGAGTAATTCCATAAAAAGAGAAAAATAAGATAAAGAGTTTAGTCGATTAAAATGGTAGCCCGTTTTTTATGAAATTGTAGATAATTTAAACTGACGTTTCTTATAGAAAGCTAATTATTTTGCATTACTTTTCTGTTGTATTTATTGACTTTGAGTTAAATTTAGAATTGAGTTATATCTTTTAGTTTGGGATTAAATACAAAAAAATGTAATACTAGTTTACTGAGCATCAGAAGCGATTAAAAACCTTTAATCTTAAGCCTTGTAATTACTTCATAACGTTTCAAAAACGTTTAGCAGCGTGTCGAGGACCACAAGTGTCATTTTCATCACCACGGAAGCCAATCAATCAGAAAAGCATCATCATATATCAAAAAAGAACACAGTTTTTACCAATCTTATACGATCGTTTTAAAATCTACTAAAATAAAAACCATCCATTATAATCAGAAAACTAGTTAAAAAATATAGCAGAACGGATGCGTCGTACAAACTATCGTGCAATAATCGTCCACCAGGAAATAATCAAAAGTGTTCAATGGCGGCGGTGGCCATAATCCAGAGAATAACAAATTAAAATCCATGTTCACCAGATTTCAGCAAAACTCAGCTTGTAATTGTAACGAAGCTCAAGGTTTCAAAAGCAAAAAAAAATAGACAAAAAAGGTTTTATGTTCCCAGACTGGAAAGAAGACGCGCGCGCCGCCATCTGCGATTGGCGACCATCTGACAGTGGGACAGCTCCGCAGTCTCCTAGCGACCGACGGGATTTGTTTGAGGAATGCGACCGGCAAGAGGCCGTAAATGTACACCCACATGTGTTCGTACCGAAACCTATCGGAACGGCCTTGCGTTTCGGGATGCTGTTGCAAATTGCTAGATTTTTGTGTTTACACAAACTGCCAGTCAAATTATGTGGCGCTTGCTGCCGCCGTCAATGTTTCTCTGTTTCAAGATGCTGCAAAAGTAGGTGAACATTTTTCAACTCGAAAAAATAATCTCTCCAGCGGATCAAAAGTGATCTGCAGTTTGCCGAGAGCAGTTTTACTATTTAATTGTTTAGTTTATCCGAAATCCAAACAAATCGGCATCCAGAGTGGCATCCACCGAGAGCCGGAAATTGCGTTCAATCTGCGCTCTTCTATGGGCGGGGTAGCGTAGCTCAATAATGGTTGTTCTATTTACATTGCTTATTCATCGAAGTGGCATTCGATGCTTCCGTATGTTAGACATTTCACTGCAAGTGCTGACCTATGCCATGCTTCAAACAGTAATCATACTGTGGGTTGTTGAAATAAAATAAAAAATAAAAAAACGTGGCCATTCCGAGAATAATATTCAGAAAATGTCACCAGAGCAAGTGTGGGTGTCTTACTAACCACAAAATAAATTCCGCGAAAGCAGCACGCATTGTTGAGATCATCATCAATTTACTCATCCGACTAACAGAGAAAACATAAACATATACGAAAACTAGCGGATAATCTAGAGGCGCCGCCGCGACATAAATCGCTACGCAAATTGACAGCCGCCGCTGCGTTAGCAGCGAACCGAACGAGAGGCTAGACGACACGATGACATTCGGCGACATCGATTCAATCCGCCACCGATCCGACAACAATGACAAACTGTGGGAACACGACTTTAGAGACAGTTTTTGTTTCGATCAATCTCTAAAAAATCACGAGCGTAAAATTTATATAAACCGCGTAAAGGCTCACAATTATACCAAGTAAACGAATTGAACATTTTTATTACCAATATACAAAACACACTTATAAATAAAAGATGACCTTGTCAAAGTGTGCCCAAAAAGCGAATAAAAAATTTTCGTTTCTAACATTAAGCAAAGGGCTTAAACAGCTTTTATACAGCAGGCTTATTTAGTCTATACCAAGATACGAGTCATTTGTTTAACCGCCTACTGTGCGGCTTTTCAGTAAGCCCCCTCCTCGCCCGTTCCTGTTCCGTTGCAAATGAGTTACGAATGATGTTGAATAATAGGTTGTTAATTTGATTCAAGCAGAAATGTACCGCGCCAATCAGTGCCAAAAAAAAAAACTCGAGAAGTGAGCATGTGCAAAAAAGAAAGCAGTGCGGTCATTTGCGCGCGAAATGTAGTGTTTGGATTTATGTACGCACGTAAAGTAAAAAAAATACCGTTCTCGTTTAAGCGAAGTGTCGATTGCTAAGTTATATTTCAAATTTTTACTAGTACTATATATATAGAAATGAGGACAAATTTTATTGTAAACGCATTTTTCGAAGGTATATTATGAAGATATTGGAGGTAAACGTAATTAAACGCATATTTATACATCTCGAAGGCTTGTTTTTTTCTTGATTGAGAAATAAATACCTGATAGTGATAGGGAATTACGCCATTTTTAGTACATCAGTTTTAAGTCTGCAAAACCAAAAGAATGCCACTAAAGAATGCAGAGTTTATTAATTCCAAAGCCTACAAAATTCATATATTTAAGAATAGAAATCTGAATCTTGAACTCTTCAATAGTAGGATTCTACAGCATTCATACTCCAAAAATCCATGATCCATGGAGTTCTCGTGGCTGAAACTCACAGAGTCAAAAGTTTACAGAATCTACTTAATCCACAGAGTTTGGAATCCATGGTATCCAGTTCAGAGTATTAAAATTCATGCTACGGAACTGAGAACCCAGCACATCCTGTAGTCCATCAAGTCAGATTTTTTGAAATCTGGATTGAAATAACTAGATTGTATAACAGCATTCACAGAATTTAGTGAGTCCATAGATTGTATAGTATTTAAACACCAAAAAAAGGTCCATAGCTCAGAGAAAATATTGTGCAGCGTCCAAAATTATTATTTTAAAATTTCTGCAAGTACACTTGAACAACGCATAGCAAAACGTCCTGATTTCCCTCAAAGCAACATTGTAGACTTTGTAGATGCCAGTTTCCACTATCTTAAGAGTACAACGATATTCTAGACTTACAGATTTACATTATAAAAACCTGAATGTTCCATGGTCGAATTTCTGTAGGTTGAAATCAGAGTTCACTGCCAAGAATAAAAGGTTCGCAGATTCCAAAGTTCTCCCTGTTGTAAGCCTACACACTTTAAAATTTACTTGGCAATTTGGATTTCAGAGCACAGCACCGGAAGGTAAAGTTTAGAGACTTCTGCTTCAAAATTGTGGATCCACAAAGCTCACAGTGAACACAGATACCACAAGGTTTACATAGTCTTCAGAACACTACAACTTAACGTTGAATTCCAGATTCTTTAATTCTGAATTTGGGTTCATGGCGCAACGCAGTATGAGCTACAGGTTCAAAGTTCAGGACCGTAGAGCGTGTAATCTTAAGAAGTTGAAATCAGAGTTAAACTTAAGCTAAGTCCGCAAAAGTTTCTATCATCAGAACTAAGATTGAATCGCAAACGTTAAATTTAACGAAGAGTTCAAAGTTTGGAGCTCACGGTTAAGGGTCTTCGCTTCAAAATGCAGACCTTGAAGATTAAAGCTTAGGATCAAAACAACACTAAATCTCGAAAGATATCGTACTTATTCCAGACTCTAGTTCCAATGCAGTTTTATTTCAGTCTAAAACGTGTACACATTGGGAACTGTTACCAGACTCCAATAAGGTTTCATAACCAAGACCTAAAAATTTAGGTTGTAGTTCATACTTTAGTGCAAATCCAGAATTCAGAGGTTGTACAAAATAATTACAGTCCATCGCTCGCAAAATTTGCATTATCCACAGAGTTCATACGAAGATTTCTACTAAATGATGATATGAATCTGTAATTCTACCGAATCAAATATTCACGGTGGCAATTATTGTTCAGAATAGCAAGATTTTAACGTTCGGACAAAAGTCCAGAGAATCGCAGAGTAACAATTCCACAAAATCCGTGAAATCAAACGCTCAGAGTTTATGATAAATGCTTCAAATTTTGGGTTATAGAGTTTGGCAGGAACTCAAAATACTCTAGTTCTATTGTTCCTTCGGGGTAAATTGCTTCAGGATATGAATTGACAACAGTATCTACAGAATACGTAGCATCCAAAGTTTATGAATTTCACTAAGTATTGATATCATGCTCGAAGAATTGACAAAATCCTAAACTCTAATAGCCCTTGCATTATAGAGCTCAGGCTGCAGAGCTTA